>NC_045440.1:132129781-132178304 GCF_002776525.5 Piliocolobus tephrosceles | reverse complement strand
GGAAGGAAGGAAGGAAGGAAGGAAGGAAGGAAGGAAGGAAGGAAGGAAGGAAGGAAGGAAGAAGGGAAAGGGAAGGGAAGGAGAAATAATTGATTAATGCACTGACTGCTGACCTATATTTTTGTGTTAGATATAAGAAAGGTGTGCTTTTTCTGGAGTCTACGACCTAAAAAGTATGCTAAATTCTATGATAAGTCAAAGTATAGCATTAAAAAAGAATACTCAATTAGAATATAGGCTCTAAAAGAAGCAGTAAAGCCCTTTGATGGTGATAGAATTTTGGATAATTTGGGCAGTTAATCATTTTCTCTCTGTGATTCTACAGGAATAAAAGGGAAGATTTATCTTCAAAAGTGAGTGGGATTCACCGGGTTACAAAATAGAAAAGCACATTTCAGGCAAGGATAACAGTGTGTACTGATAAATGGAGACATGAACAGCCTGGTACACACACGAGAAGTCTCCAAATAGTTCAGCAAAACTAGGGGAGAGAGTGAAAGAGAAAAAGTGTTGAGAGATGAAATTGGAAAGTCAGGTGGTATCAGATCAAGTAGTGTTTTTTGTGCTGACAAAGAACTTACTCGTAGTTAATGCTTCTGAAGATCCAGCTCTGCTGATATTCTGTCTGCGGCTCAAAAAAGCCAAGTTCCTTCCTGTCTCAAGGCCTTTGCAGTAATTTATGTCTCTGATTCCCCCACCCCAGAGGCTCTTGTGCTGACTCCTTCCCACCATTTGCCAATCATGTCTCGGCATAAATATCCCCTTCTTAGAAGGAATGCTTCCTGCAGCTTTGTCTTAAATTGACTCACTAATTTCTCCATCACTGTTTTGTTTTCTCCTTAATGTTTTCTATTACCTGGGATCATCTTGCTTAATATGTGTTTATTTGTTTATTTTCTGCTTTTCTCTGCTGGGATAAAAGCTCACCAGAAGAAATATTTTCTATTTTATGTACCACTGTATTTCCAATACCTGTAAAAAATAGTAGGTGCCTATTAAATATTTGTGGAATGATTGAACGTGAAAGCATTGTTTAGGGAGATACATGGTCTGTCACATTTTGGAATATCAGTTTGATTGCAGTATGGAAAGATTGTATCTTCCCAAAGGACAAAGTTCTAAAGTCAGTATGGGATACTTTTTTAAATGTATAATTAAAAGTATCTTGAAAATGGATTACAAAGCTGTGCAAAGCCACTTTGTAGACTGACATATATCCTTCCAGGAGAGTAGGTTCAACATCCCTAGAGTTTTTTACTTTTTTATAATTCCAGAAAAGGATATGTCCCTTTCTGCACTTGACACCCTATTCAGAACATTACTGAAATAGAAATTGAGTGATAGGAGAAATAACCTGAACAATTTATTGTTTTGTCCTGGTTGAGACTGAGTGTTGCTGAATTGGTGTGAGCTTAATGCTCAAATACCACTTTGTGAAAGATAAAAGTAGAATGTCTAAGTTTTGAGGCTGGGAGACCACTTAACAATAGTGTTTAATCACCTCTTGATACGGAAAAAAAAAGACATCTCTTTGGCATTTTCAATCTTGTGATACCCAATTTTATATATTTGAGAGGTTTCTGCAGTGAACTGAATGTTATTTTGGTTGTTTTTGAATCCACTTTCTTTATCCTAGGCATAGTTTGAATATTGTTGCAGAAGATGCGTTGGAATTAAAAGACCAACAGGATCCTTAGTGTATCTACGACTTCTAATGACCTGGATGGTTAGTTCCCACGTTGTCAGTCCTCTTGTCCTATTCCTACCCACCACAATCCTTTGAGACATCAGCAAATACTAGGTGAGTCAACATTTTCTTCTCTTTTCTCTCCTATCCCAAAAAGATTAAATATCAAATATCAAATATCAAATATCAAAGTCTGGCAAAAATCAAGTTGTTCATTTAAATGTCAGTTCTCAAATAATGGCCTCTCTGCCTCATAAACATACAGTCAAATTTTGTCTTTTCTTCCAAGCAACTAGGAATGGAAGAAATATTAGCTCTCTATTCCACCTAATTCGCAACATTGCTATCTAACTTGGTGTGAGATCCAATTCTCATCTAAATGATGATTCATGTATAAAAGACATTTGAAGACTGCTAAAAATGTTCTATCAGAAGCCAAATGTTTTGTACTTCTATTTGCTTTTTGCCACCCCTCCCTCTCTCACACCCCCATCCCAAATATCTATCCCTTATAAGTATGCAATTATACTAGGGAATTAAATTGCAGATTATAATAGATATAATTTGGTTTAACACTGTAGGATAACAGGTTGAAAAGAGACTAAATCGAAGTATTGGCTCAGTACAGCCATGCACCAGCCCTCACTCTTCTCATCTTAGCTAGAATGGATTTATTTTTACATCCATCCAGTGCTAGACAGGCAGATGCAATAAATACCTCAATGCTTGTTGTCCTGCAGGAAGGTTTGATGGACACGTTTGTCCTGTGGAAATGTGACCATTGCATAGGATCATTTTAATAACGCTTTACAAATCAAAAAGCATCTCTGCTGCATAGATGGATAACACTGGGCAGTACTGACCACTCCATGCCAGTTCTTGTGTATATAAAGACAAATGGAGCTGAGAGAGGTAGGACTTCATTTTTCAGTCTGGGCTCAGCAGATTGGTGGAGAAAGGAATCTCAGGCTCCCTGCTTTTGAGAGCTCTTACTAGGGGTGATTTATTCAACCTTTCACTGCCTCATTTTTTGTGTGTGAAAATTAAGGATAATAATAAACCACATCTCATAAAGTTTTGTGGGGATTTAAGGAGATAGTATAATAGAGTGATTAACATGGTAAGAGTTAACAGTCCATATATTTTAGCTGTTTAATTATGTTAAAGAGACATCATAACCAAAAAGTAATTATGATACTGGTTATGATGATTCTCATTTTACATGTCCAGAGAGAGAGTATTGGTGATGCTAAGAAACTTGACTACAGTCACAGAAGTCCTCAAATCTTGTCTCTGGGTTCCAAGCTCCAAACCTTACCTTATTTCCGGACCCCAAGGGCTCAGTGAAGGGACTGGGGCTAAATGCACTTGTGAAAGAGAACCTCTGCTCATAAGGATTTCTGCTGCAAAACCTTTCTAAAAATGAGTCCAATGAGAGTTTCCAAGTCTTGTATTTCCATTTTTGTCCTCATGAACAAAGCGAGTGCGCACTACAAGCCCAACTTGGATTTGACAGGAGGAGTCCCTTGTACTACTTGAGTTACTAATGGGATAGCAAACAGCTCTTGTAATTTACTTTGTACTTTGATAATGTCTTGGCTTCAAGGGTCACACAGGCCTTTCCAAACATTAACTTATTTCCCTCTCTTTACATTTCAAAGGGGTCAGAAAAGGTTAGCTTTCTTTTTGTTTTGTGGCTGAGAAGACTGAGGTTTAAAAAGGGTATGCATCCTACCAAAGTTGCCCCAGAAACTGAGTGCTATCCAATCTGCTACAATTAGCTACAGACACTGTAACCCACACAAGGAAATTTGTCCAGGATGTTTTGCATTCTGACCTAGAACTGCCACTGAATGTTATTTGTGTGACTTTTCTATAGGCCTCAAGCAATGCGTAGAACAAACAAGAGTATATTGCACGTCTGGCTTCTGCAGCACTGCAGAGTTAAAAGAGCTGAATGAACAGGAGCAAGCCTAACTACAAAATATATTAGTTCCAAGCAAAATACAACTTCTCACATTAAGAACGAGCTGGGAAGGCTGATTTATTTGTTTTAGAAGCTGGGTGGAACAAGGAAGAGAATATGTAGGCGTATGTGGACCACATTTCAGCACCTCTTCTGAATCCACGGAACAGATTCATTCAGTTAGGAACTGACTCCAGGTCCTAGTTTAGATGGTTTCCCTTATGTCATCTCATTTAATCATCACAACAACCCTGGTTTCTGTAAAGTGTTATGCATTGAGATGGTGGAGAGAGAAAGCCTAAATAGATGGCTTCTTTCACATACTTATTCAAGTTACCTTCCCACTGAATTCTTCCTTTCCAGGCTGCTATATCTAAAATCATGACCTCCTTTGTACTCCTATCGCTTTTCCTATTTACCAAAAGTTAATATATCACTGTTGCATGAGCTAATATACATATCTGTGTGTGACTGTGTGTTTGTGTGTGTGTATATGTGTATTAGATGGGTGCAAAAGTAATTGCGGTTTGGCCATTACTTTTTATTGCAAACACTGCAATGACTTTTGCACCAACCTTATATATATATATGTACATATCGCTAGTGCCTATTACACATTAGGGTTCATCAAATAACTATTGAATTAGTAAATGAATGTATTCATGTTCTCCTAACAACTCATGGCTGCCTTAGTAACATGCAATTACATTTGCTATTTAAAAATTATTTGTGTGGTTGTTTTATTATACTTTATCTCAACCTCTAGAAGGATCTGTGAAAACTGACAATGTTTTTGTTTGATTATAAAGCATGTTGCCTGGCAGAAAGTAGTTCACAATGAATACTTTTAATGAAAAAAATAAGCAAAGTCATTTGATCAAGTAAAAACTGACATAGCAAGATTGAGAATGTTTTCATTTATTAAATAGCTATTTATTGAACAATAGGTATTATTGCAGTCTTCATGGGGTTTACTACCTCATGGACCCTTCTCATGCCAAATTTCAGGCTAAGCCTTTATTAGAAATCTAGCGTTTAAATAAAAAGTAATTTCATTTATGTTCTAATGTTTAATTCATAGTTCAGACATGCCTTATAAATAAGAAAGTTTTATATTTGACAACTTCATTTGTCTGCAACTTCAAGGGTAAGAAGCAGAAAATAAGCCAGAAAAGCCTATTTCCAACTAAAATAGTTCACAAAGTTTGACAACACTAGTCTCTTAAATTGTAATTCACATTCCACATACTCTTAAATATCAGCGAACTACTTTGTCGTCTTAGGATCATTCCTCCTCTCACATATTTGCCCTAATCCATCTATCGCTAAGCCCTACAGGTACTACAGTCAAATGCCTTTTATCTCCAACTCTGTCTTCCCATTCCAACTTCTACTAACATATTTTAGGCATTATAGGTTCCAACCTGGGTAACTTCGTCTCTTAACTGGCATCTCTGCCTTCGCAGTTCTTTTCTCTAGCACAGAATGGAAAGTTAATTTAAAAAAAAAAAAAAAAGAAAAAAAGAAAGCAGGTGAAGTTCATGTGCCAAACGAGCCCCAGTGTAAGAGAATGATACTAACCCCATTCTGGTGGTGGAACCTTCTATGGCCATCTGTAGTCCGACCGAATAGATAATCCATCACCATGTGGCATACTTTCTATGGAGTCGGACTCTTGCTGATTTAGTTTCTAACTCAACAATAACACAATTCCCTGAACACTCATCCTCAAGTCATCTCTTGAGTTCTAAACTCATTTTTTTTCTATTTTATTCATGTATTTTGAACCGCTGAAATGGCTTGTGAAAAATATACAAACATATTAACTTGTTTCACATAACATAACCTAATCTCAAATGGGCAATTAAGCTACCTGACAATCCAGCGATATCTCCATAATCCATCCACCTTCCCAATATCTTAAGTAACTAATTCTTCTCTTCTTTTACCTCCAATTTCCCCCCCTTCCTCACTCTCAG
Organism: Piliocolobus tephrosceles; assembly: GCF_002776525.5. Lineage (NCBI taxonomy): Eukaryota > Metazoa > Chordata > Mammalia > Primates > Cercopithecidae > Piliocolobus > Piliocolobus tephrosceles. The sequence goes on along the minus strand of NC_045440.1, from coordinate 132,172,672 downwards.
CTAATGAAGACAGAACCAATTACAAGAGAACTTCCTCATGTATACCGTCACCTATACCGATCTATTGGTTTCTGAACTTACAGATTTCATCATCCTTTAGCAAATCCAAGATCCAAGATCATTTCCTCTACTTGTTTCCTAAATGCCTTCTCTCCTTATTCAAGGATGTCATTTCAAGGTATTTCCTTTCTCTTGTATCCCATCTCTATTGACTCATTCCTGTCAGCCAGGAGTATGCTGAAAAATAAAATGTCTTCCACCTCTTGACCTCACATTTATATCATTTCTGTTGTCTCCTTTACAGGGAGCTGTTTTTAATTTATCTCACTTTCTCTCTGGAACTCTTCCCAATATGGTCTTCACCAAAACAACTTTGATCAAGGTCACTACATACCTTCATTTTCTAAATCTGAGAGCAATTCTCAGTTTCCATCTTACTTGGCCTACTCAACAGTATTTGACACAGTTGATCCCCTCATTTTCTTCAAAACACTTTCTTCACTTGTCTTTCAGAAAGTTACTGTCTCCTGGTTGTCCTATTTCAACCTCATTTTCCTGGTTTATTACTTCTTCAATACCTATAACAGAGTGACCCAAGACTCAGTCCCTATATCTTTTCTCTTTATTAAACTTACTCTTCAATTGATCTGACTAGATAAAAATGTTGAGATACAATCCACACACTGATAACTACTATACTTATACCTTCAGCTCAGACCTCTCCCCCAAACACCAGATGTGCATATACACCTGCCTACTTGACACCTCCATTTGAATACTTGGTAAGCATCTCAAATTCATCATGGCCAAAATCATCTCCTAATCTCATCTCTTCCAAATCTGCTTTTGCCATAATCTTTGACATCACAGTACACGGCAATTCCACCCTTCCATTGATCAGGAAAAAATCTTGATATTATCCTTTGCATTTCTCTTTCTTCCCAACCCATATCCAATTTGTCAGCAAATCTTAACTATTTTACCTTCAGAATATCTCCAGAACCTGACCAGTTGTTAACATTTTAGCACTGTCACTACTCTTATTGCTCTCCTGGCTAACTGCAGTATCTCCTAATAGTTTTTTGTTTTTTGTTTCTCCTGATTTTATCCTTGCTCTTTATATTCTATTCTTTACACAACATACTGAGTGATCCTTTCAAAATTTAAGTCAGATCATGTCACTCCTCCACTCAAAGCTACCAGGGGCTTCTCATCTTACAGGGGCCGGGAGGACCTGGGGGATCTGGCCTCTGCTGACTACCTGAGCTTGTCTCCTATAGATCTCCATTTGGCTCATCTTCTTCAGCTGCATTGTCCTCTGTGCTCTTCCAAGCATCTTCTCAACTCATTTGCAGGCCCCTCGGTCTGGACCATCCTTCACTCGGAAATATATGCAACTTTTACAATTCTGTTAAAAGTCATCTTCTAATTGAAATAGTAAGATCCTCCTTGACCTCCTATATTTAGGAATAATATTTTTCACACCTAGCCTAGCACAACCTATAACTCTTTCTCTGCTTTATTTTATACCATAGCAATTATTTCACATATGTATATATGTACATATATATATACACACACATATAAATATGTGTGTATATATTTATATGTGGTGTCTATATATGCTTACATATATACAGTATGCTTACATTTTAGCTGGAAAGATGCAGACAATAAGCAGATAAATATATATTCAATGAGTACATATACATTAAATAAACCCAAGTCACTCATTGTGAATCTACTTAATTATTTATTGCCTGTTTTCCCAGCTTATCTGTAAGTGCCATGAGGATGGAGGCTTTGCCTGTTTGGTTCACTGCTGTGTTCCCAGTACACAAAACAGCGTCTGGCACATAGTAGACTCTTAACACTTATTTGCAAAGTGGCCTTGTTATCTGGAGTGACACTGAGGTTCATTGTCTCATGATGATGGAGATCAAGGATGTGGACACACGAAAAGTGAAGTTAAGATAGGAAATGAAATAGACAAAAGAAAGAGAACAAATAGCTCTCTGCTATAGAGAGGGGTTTTGGAAAAATGGGTTGCCAATCTGTGGTGAAATGCAACCGGGGTTTTATAGATGAGCTAGTGGGGAGGTGGTGTCTGATTTACGTAGGGTACGAAAACCCTGTTAGGACCAGGTGTTTCATCTGCAAAGGGTGCAAATCACTTGCAGCCTCCACCCTAATCTTGTATTATGCAGGTGGGTTCTCTTCCTGAGCTTCTCCATGATGCCCTTTGTCTTACTGTACACGTGCTAACAAAAAAGGGAAGGTGGACCCCCATGATGAACATGCCTGGCCCTCAGGTAGCCCTTTTCTGTTGGTGCAGCTGCAGGCGTCCCCCATCGCAAGCTTCCAGCTTCCTTACCTATGTTTTCAGCTTGATCTTTCAGGCTGTCCTTTGTTAGAAAAGAAATGATTATTTGGGCTGCTTTCTGTTAGAAGGGAAGTTCTGCCGAGGCCTTGTTTGCCTTCGCTATCTGCCAAAATAATTTCTTTCTGTCTCCTGTATCATTTGTTCAATAAGTGAAAAGAAAAAGGAAGAAAAGTCAAACACTTGTACCCACTACATCTTACATGGTTATATCCGCATTGTATTTGTTTTTTTGTATTTTGAGACAGACTTTCGCTCTGTCGTCCAGGCTGAAGTGCAGTGGTGCAATCTTGGCTCACTGCAACCTCCGCCTCCTGGGTTCAAGTGATTCTCCTGCCTCAGCCTCCTAAGTAGCTGGGGTTCAAGTGATTCTCCTGCCTCAGCCTCCTAAGTAGCTGGGATTACAGGTGCACACCACCACGGCCGGCTAATTTTTGTATTTTTAGTAGAGATGGAGTTTCACCATCTTGGCGAGGCTGGTCTCGAACTCCTGACCTCAAGTGATCCTCCCACCTTAGCCTTCCAAAGTGCTGGGATTATACAAACAGGAACCACCATGCCCAGCCCATATCCACATTATATTTGACATGATATTACCTTTTTCTGAGGTTTAAAAATCTATAAAATAGCTATTGTTGGGTTTCAGAAGTTGATACCCCATAATATGACAAATGGACATGATGAATTGAAGAAACCTGAAGGTCTCTCAGACCATCCCCCCACAACCTTCACAGTCTCTCCCAAAAAAAGCTGAGGCTCTTTTATCTGTCTCAGATTCAGACTCACCAAAGAGAGCAATAGTTTTCTTTCTCTCCCTAAAAGACTGAGAATGTAACCACATCTGCAAGACTCTTTCACAAGATAATGCCTCTTCCTCATACACATTGAAATTCCAAAGAATATTATTTATAAGTTAATTTGTTTCCCAATCCAGTCATTCTCCCTAGTAATCATTTATTACCTCTCAACAGAATTTCTCTTTTCCCCCTGCCCCCATAACCTGTTTTACCAAGATCAAAGCCCCCATATTTTTTTTCAGTAATCTCAAGATGGTTTGTAAGTCTTGTACTTCATTGAGAGATTAGTTCTTTATTCTGAAGACTGCCATGTATATACGTTAAATAAATTTGTATGCCTTTCCTCCTGTTAATCAATTGGCCTCATGCTAGTAATTTTTGAACTTTCAGGAGGCAAGCGGTCTTGGCCCTTACAGTATGTATTGAATGCCCCAAATCCCTGCCTTTGAGAAAGGAGAGGAGAACAGACTTACAAATGAAGGAGACATACACTGTGCTAGAGAGTGTAAGTCTACAGACCGTTACTCCTACTCTTTGGGTTCACCTTGTAAGGCTCAGTTCACAGGTAACATGTGTGGTAACCTTAGTCACAATTAAACATCTTTCATTTTATTCCCATTATACAAATGGGCATCCCTTGATCAAGTCCAACTAGTGCTTTTGTTTGTATTTTTTATTTTCATGTTTTAGAGGCAAGGTCTTGCTCTGTTGCCCAGGCTGCAGTGCAGTGGTGTGATAATAGCCCACTGTACCCTTTAACTCCTGGCCTGGTGATCCTTCCACATCAGCCTCTTGAGTAGCTAGGCCTATAGGCATGCACTACCCTGCCAGATTTTAAAATGTTCTGTAGAGGTGGAGTATCATTATATTGGCCAGACTGGTCTCAAGTAATTCTTCTGCCTTGGCCTCCAAAAACTCTGGGATTACAAGCTTGAGCCACTGCACCTGGCCTGACCAGTGATTTTAAAATAAGAAAATTACAATTTAAACAATGAGGATCTGGGCCCTCGACATCAGTCTGATAAACATGAACTGGAACTAAGTAGCAGCTGACATAACTGTAGCCTCTCCCGTAGGACAGTTTCCTACATTGTTTTGCAACCTATGTTCCTATCTCATTCGTCTTACCTGGTCAATCTCTGTGGGAATCAGGGTTTGAGATCCCTGTAAAGCACTTGTTTCTTACCCTTATAAGAATCTATATGGCATTGCATTGTGTCTGATTTTATAAATGCCTATTTCTTCATCAGCCCACAAGCTACTTAGGTTTATTCATTTCTGTATCCCCAACTTCTAGTACATGACTGGCATGGAATAGACATTCACCATATTTTTGAAATTAAATAAATTAAAGCTCAATTATTGTATTTCCTTTTCTTTTCTTTTTTTTTTTTTTTTTTTTTTTTTTTTTTTTTTTTTTTTTTTTTTTTGCCGTAATAGACAGGAGCCAGTCAAAGGCTCTAGTACAGGCAGACATGTTTCCCAAAACAGTGTGTAATTGCTGAAAGCCTTGCAGAGAAGCAAGTGACAGAAATCCATTTTAAAAACAAACATAAGAATTACTACCACACAGCAGTCTGAGGCCAGTTAGTGTAAAGCAGAAATACACCAGACACTCACGTTGACCTTGATCGCTATATGGTGATAATGATGAACATGTTCAGGCATCAAGGAAAGATTAAATGTATGTGATACAGTATACATCAGAGCTTCATAAAGCTAGGAAGTAGGAGAGATATGTTAGTGGAAAAAGTGTTCAATCATATGAATACTAAATTATGGGAAAATTTAACCCCACAGAATTACTTATCTCCAGAAAACTGGGGTTTTACTGTAAATTTGGAATATCTGAAAACTTGCCAACTATTTAAGTTTCTAAGGACCTACTATAATTCTTTAAAAACTGAGAATTTTTTTTCTTAATTTTAATATCCTTTATGAGAATTCATTAAGCATTTGGAATTTTAAAAAATATCCTTTGCTGAAAAGATATAGTAGCTATCAGGGGAAAATGAAAGCTCTTAACAGATAGCAAATACTTAGAAAAGAGTCTTGCAATACCAAGTATTTGCATGACAACCATCTAAGTCTCTCTGTTTCTCACTCCTCCCTCACTTCCTCCTTATTTCTCTTTTATCCTCTATTACTTGGTCTTCTGCTCTCTGTGTTTAAATCTGCTATGGAGACTTAAGTTTATACTTCACTAAATCTTGCCCTGCAGTTGAAACATTATCAAAATTCTGTTCCTGGAGGTTGTTGACACACTGTTACACTCAAACACTGAGGCAGGAACCACTCTGGTATGGTTGATTCACTTTTGGACAGGAAGTGATAGAATCTGGTTCAGAGTTCTCTCCCATGCAACTCAACCTAGTTTTATGCTGATGATTCTGAAGGTTTGATACTGCTCACTGATAGCACTCTGTATATTCTGAAATATGGTTAATTATGATAACTGGGAAATCCTGCTTTTAAAAAGGCTCAGAGGCTATGTTCAAGTTTTTATTGCAGCTATTGCCAGGAGAATTGTCAGACATGGCTTGGGCCTTTGAAATGTGAATCTGATTGAAATGCAAAGATAGCTGTGGAATGAATTCCAGAGGTAATTTGCAATAGTCTATGTGTTAACTCACTCAGTCAGCTGCATAATAACACCCTCAAAAATATTTGAAAATCTAAAGTGAGCCTGAGAGTAGATGAGAGTATGTATGTGTAAAAAGAGATGAGATTAGGAGAGACAATGAGAAAGGAAGCTAGAGTAATAATAATAATATTAATAGATTTATGTATTGGAGTATAAGAACATGACAGTGCCAAGTGCTTTATATGCATTATCTCATTTAATTCCCTTGACAGCCCTATGAGGTAAGTTATTATCATCATCCCCGTTTTCTGGATGTTAAAACTGAGGCTTAGATAGATCTTGTAACTTATTTAAATTTATACAACTACTAAATGACAGAGTCTAAGTATAAACGCATACTTTTCTCTTGTTTTTAATTTTAGATTTGGGGGTTCACATGCAGGTTTTTTACATGGGTTTTTGAGTCATCTGAATTTGGGCTTCTAGTGAACCCATCACTTAAATAGGACACATAGTCCCCAGCAAGTTGTTTTTCAGTCCCTTTCCTCCTTTCTCTCTCCCTCCCCTCTTTTGGAGTCCCCAGTGTCTATTATTCTCGTCTTTATGTCCATGTATATCCATTGTTTAGTTCCCGCTTATAAGTGAGAACATGTGACACTTTATTTTCTGTTTCTGCATCAAATCACTTCAGGATAATGGCCTCCAGCTACATCTGCATTGCTTTAAAAGACATGATTTTATTTTTTGTTATGGCTGTGTACTATTCCACAGTGTTTATGTACTACATTTTCTTTATCCAACCCACCATTGATGGACACTTAGGTTGACTCCTGACTTTGCTATTGTAAATCATGCTGTCATAAACACATGCAAACTTATACTTCTCTAACTTCTGATTTTGCGTTCTTAACCACATTAAACCACTCGGTTCCTTCTAACAAGTCACTACTGAGAGATCAGGAAAAAAAAAACAGCTCTCCAAGATGGTCCCAATGACCCCCTGCAACTATCCACCAAGCCTGTCAGCCCTTGGACTACTGTTGCATGAATGAGACAGACACGAGAAGACTTGAGTCTCCATGTGGTCTTTCTCAGTCACCTTGGGGCCCCACCAAATATTGGTGTTTTTTCCATTTGCTCCTTGACAGAAAGAGTAGGAAGTTCATGAAGGTTAATGTGTCATAAAGCATGAGAACACTGGAAGGTTGAATCAATCACTTGCTTTGGAGGCCTTTGAAAACAAAAACAAAATGGCAACAATTAAAAAAAGTACTGGGTACCTATTCTGTTCGTCACTCAACTGGTTTTATGTGCACACATGTGTGTGTGTGTGTGTATATATATATCACATGCATACATATATATATATATCCTCATGTAGATGTGGGTATATAGGCATGTGTGTGTCTATATGTGTATATAAATACATATTTATATGTGTGTGTGTATATATACGTATCTGTGTGTCTGTATATATGTGTGTGACCAGTGATAAAGGCATTCGCCCTTTACAATTAGAACACCGAATCTCAGAGTTTAGGAAATGTGCTCAAGGTTATATACTTAGTGAGTGAAAGTTCTCATGACTTTGTGTATGTCATAGAACCTTCCTGAGCTTTAGCTAACCCCTCTGGAAAATGAGGAAAATAACACCTGCCACCAGGAGTTGATGAAATATTGTACATAAGGATACCTCACCTGGCACAAACCAGCAGCTCATTACACATAACTGCAATAAATTTGCCCCCTTGACCACTCAATGTCATCTTCATGTGGGTAAATGCTGAAGGAGTTAGAGCTATGCTCCTGTCCCTGTAACTTTGCATCTGCTGTAGAGGTGATGGCATGTACTATTGGAATAGATTATCTTCGACATAAGCAGAAGTTAGAATGTAGTATGCCACTTTAATTATGCTTTAATTGAACTACAATATACATCACCACTTGGCATAGGCCCTTTGAAGCCCAGAATCACCACCCTGCCTCGTGAGAATGTGCGCCGTTACCACTAGCATAATTGTTGGAGCAACTGACATGTTCCCAGCAGCAGATATTTCAGCAGGTAGTGAAGGTAATTAGGAGAAGATTTTGATCTTGCTGACTTATGGTGAAAAGCCAGGTATCGAGGGATATGAATGTAGAGACAATCAAGTCATATTAAAGCCAAACATGAAAGCTCCTTTTTAATATGAGGAACAAAAAAGCAGTAAAAACAAAGCTATTTTCAATTTGAAGAGGGAAAAATGCTATCCTTTGATCCCTGACATAATATGATGGGGAAACAAAGCACTCAGACAAATCATCCTGTATGGTAATTTTCTTTCTCATTTGAATTTTTTTTGCATGACAACCAAGTGACTGCTGCTTGCAAAAGTTTATTCACTTTGTTCATCTAACAAACTTTGTTAAATGCCTAACATGGGCCAGCCACTAATGTTAGACTCCTGGATCTTTGCACTCAGCCATTCACAGTGTACTATGGGGACTGATATATTTTCAGATAATTAGAGTACAATATTAGGCATCAAGTATGTTAAGCAAGGGACCATTGAAGCAGGAAGGAGACCCTCTATAAAAGACTGGTAAGAGGAGGGTGGGTGCATGATGAGATCAGAGGTTGCTTTCTGGAGGAAAAAGCATTTGACCAATGGATGAAATAGAATTCCGCTGTATTAAGGGGAAAAGGCTGTTTTCTACGAGGCAAAGAGCTATGTTTATCACAGCACTTGTCACAATAGCAAATATATGGAATCAAACTAAGTGTTTATCAACCCATCAGTGAATTATTAGATGAAGAAAATGTGGTATATGTATGCAATGGAATAGTACTCAACCATAAGAGAATAAAATCATGTCTTTTGCAGTAATATGAATGGAACTGGAGGCCTTTATCTTAGCGAAATGGGAAGTCAAATGCTGCATATTCTCACTTATAAGTGGAAGCTAAATAATGCTTACTCATGGATGTACAGTGTGGAATAATAGACATCAGAGATTTAGAAGGGTGAGGGCGTGGAAGGAGGGCGGCTAGTGAGATATTACTTAATGGTATGATGGATGTTCAGTGATCAATAACCTAAAATCCTCGACTTCACCACTACACAATTGATGCATGTAAGAAAATTATACTTGTACCCCATACATTTATATAAATTTAAAAAAAGAGCTTATAGAAAGGCACAGAGGGATAAGGAAGTTTAAGGAAGAGTACAAAAGTTCCATTTACCACCGTGTTGATGTAGGTAATTGGGTTGTGAGAAATGAGAATAGGTGGGGCAGGAACAGTGACGTGTGCTGTGCTGAGAAGTTTGTTCTTTAATCTAAGGGAAATAGAAAATCTTGGAGTAGATTTGTAGATTTGAATTTATATCTTTAATAATCACCAGATTGACTGATGAATTGAACTGAAGAGAGATGACTTCGAAGGCAGAAAGGTCAGTTAGGAGGCTATGGCAAACCCCCGGGAGAGAAATCGTACAGATCTGAACTAAGATAGTGGCAAGAACAGTAGGAACAGAAGAGTAAGCTAGAAAAAAATCTATCTTTGAAGCTGAATTCAGAGTAGATACAATTAAGATCTGAAACTATAAATTGAAGAAAAAATAGAGACATCTACATTGCTCGTATTTAATGAGGATGATAAATAAGACTACCTTTGCTTATATATGGGATATATACGATCCTGAGAAAAATCCGTATGTGGATTAGATTTTTTATAAAGTAAATCACATTTGAATATGTCAGAAAAGCTTGTGGTTTACAATACTCTGGTGGTGACTGATTACAATATAGGCAATAACCCTCTAACTTACTTGCTTAGTTCATATAAATTTTCATATTTGGGGTTAGCTTAAAGCATATTTTAGACACCTCTGCTACAAATTCACTTTTATTTGGTCAGATAATACACTTTGGTATATAATAATGTGTGTGGCAATCTCTCATTCATTATAATAGTTTTAACCCTGATTGCTTCAGTTTCAGCAACGTTTTGGTTAATATTAGTGGTTTACCTAGTGCCTCAAGTTAATATGAATGATCCATTTACTATACAAGGTGATTTTGTGAATGACATTGTATTAGTCTGCTCTCACACTGCTAATAAAGACATACCTGAGAAAAAGGTTTAATTAACTCACAGTTCCACAGGGCTGGGGAGGCCTCAGAAAACTTACAATCATGGCAGAAGGGGAAGCAGATATGTCCTACTTCCCATGGAGGCAAGCAAGGAAATGTGCTGAGTAAAAGGGAGAAGAGCCCCTTATAAAACCATCAGATCTGGTGAGAGCTCACTATTATGAGAATAGCATAATGGTAACCACCTCCATGATTAAATTACATCCCATTGGGTTCCTCCCATGACAGGTAGAGATTATGGGAACTACGATTCAAGATGAGATTTGAGTGGGGACACAGCCAAATCATATCAGGCATGAAAAGTGTTTGTGATGGACAGATAGGTGGATTGATGGGTGGACACATAAATAAGAAAATAGGTAGCGACTGGTATACTGATAGAGAGATATAGAATTTGTAGACTCATACTTTCAATAAACTTTAAATATAATGTCCTGTGAACCAAATGGTGGCTCAGAAAGCCTGAGCCACAGAAATTGCTAGTGGTCATAAATGAATTAGAATTCAGACCACCTAATAAAGAATTTAATGCAACTTATGCACATTATACTGATAATTGATAGATTTTAGATAAAGATAGTACAACAATTTTATACTTCTATAGCAAAAGAAAAGTTACATGAAGTAAATGGTAGTGCCATTAATATTCCACATAATAAACAGTCTTGAAATTAAAAAACAAAATGATGTTGCCTCAAAAAATAGAAGAAGTCACCAAGCAATGCACATCTATTGTCCCATTTAACCTTTACAATTGACCTAGCATTTGGATATTATTATGTCCCTTTTACAAATGAGAAAATGGAGACTCAGAGAAATTAAGTGACATGTCCAGCATCATTCGCTTCTAAAAGTTGAAGTACCTGGTAAAACTGATATCTTTGTAACTTCCATGGCTTCTATGGGTGTTTACCTCCCACTCAAGCTGAGATTCTGCAAGCCAAGTGAAGACTCATCATGAATGCCTTTTGTTTGCTTTTATGAAATTGTTTTTTTATTTCTCTCCAGGGAGTAGGTGGGTGAGTTACTGGAAAATGTTCTTGTTTAACACTTTGTAGATAACAAATACTTTTATTCTAATAATTCCAAATGCAGTGTTTTGAAGGGTTCACAACCATATGTACATGATTGCTGAAATCTCTCAGTTACTTAATCATGTTCCCATGAACAAATACAAAAAAGAAATCCACGAGGTCAGATCAGTGGTTCATTCTACCCGGTGTACAGCACCAATGCTGACACATACGGATCATTTGTCACTTGGGTTCCATGATGTCAACTTCAAAAGATTCAGTGACTGCCCAAGCAGGTCAAGCTTGTCCTAATTACAAACTGTAACTCAACCATTCATCATTTCAGTACAACCCTTTTAGAATGTATTAGTACAGATCTGTAAAGATTTTATCCACTTATGCATCTGTTAACTCAAAAACATTTATTGAGCTCCTTCTGTGTGCCCCGAAATTTCTGAAGTATTGGATTCAGAGATGACTGAATTGCTTCTCAAGAGCTCAGGTAAAAGGACTTATTGTCCCTCAAAAGCTCTGGTAAACAAACACCTGCTATGTAATTATAGACAGATTATGATGGAGAAGAGCAGGAAACACCATAGAATCACAATATGGGGGGTGTGTTTTCCCTTGGAGGAGAGTGTTTCAGGTAGCTTTGGCCTTTTCATCCCTGGCCCCCAAACAAACATGCAAAAAGCAAATATGTACTGAGCATACTATCGGAGCCAAGCCCAGCAAACCTAAAGCTTGAAGCACAGTCCCGTCCCAAGCTCAGCCTCAATCAGCTAAGTGGTAGTGCAACCCCATGACCCCTAGAACAAATTCTTGTTGATCCTAAGCCTTTTGTTTGGGTTTGTTTCCTTTTATGAAACATTATTGCAACAACAGATGACTAATACCAAATATAAGGCCCTGTCACATAAAAGAATCTCAGTAAATGCTAGATCTAACTGTTCTTATTCTTTTATTCCTGGTATCAAAAGTCCATTAAAAATGGGTTATGTATTTGAGTGAATGCATATCTACACTGCATTGAAACAAAATACTCTACTTCTCTGTCACCAAAGAGTATGTCAAAGAGTATGTACCTCCACATTACAGGGAGGGAAACTGAGGTATGGACATGTACCTTGATGCCTGAAATCCACCCAAATATATAGAACATACAGGGTAATTGCTGCCTGTAAAAACTGCTGCCTAACATGCAATGAAAGCTCAATAAATATGTTCAGCATTCTCTCAAAAGAAGAGAAGATGCTTGAAAATATGGAGAGGGCTGGCCAGGCTTCTGCCTAAAACCCTAGTGGCTTTTCTTTGGAGGGAGGCAGACATAAGTGTCAGGTTTGAGATTGCAGGTGAAAAATAGTCACCAAATAACTCATAAAAGAACCTTCACTACCACTACTAGTGCAGGCAACCTAGTTTCTTTGTTGGTCAAAGCTATTCTGAGCCCCCAGTAAAAGGAGAAAGGCAATTCCAAGCTCCCAAAAAAAGGAGAAAGCCCCTCTTCCCCTGGTTAAGGGGAAAAAAAGGAGCCTAGTTTGATATTGGAGTTTTCTTTACTTTTAAGAAAGGGAGAAACTCAAACTTGTTGCAAACAAACGATATTAAATGCAAACTTTCAGTTTCCATTTACAGAATCCACATGAGATGACCTGGCCTTTGAGCATCTTGACCTTTACTCATGATATCACCCCACAGGTTAATAAAAGGACACATGGGAAAGTTTATACTTTTTCCTCACACTACAAGTAATGTGCTGATCACTTATTTTGTGGCAGCAAAGGATTTCATATGTGGACACAATTTTGAGGAAAAAGAAAAGGAAATTAACACTTATTGAAGGCCAAAAATGGCATTTTTTTCTACAGTTTATTTAAATCCTCATAACAGTCTTATAGGATAAATGGAGTCTTTCATATTTTAAAAACAGAAAATTGAGTCTCACAATGATGCCTTATGTTGGATTTCCTGCAAACAGACTCTGCAGGAGAGTTTTGCATGCAGGATATTTATTGGGACCTGCATTTGGGAACCATACCTATACGGAAAAGTTGGAAGCAGGATTAGGCAATAAAGGGTGAACCAAGATGAAGTTACAACAGAGGCCTCAAGGAAATCTACAAGGAACTCTAGAATGTTCTTAGATTGAGACAGGGAGTTAAGATACATTCAAATAATTATGCAAGTAGAATTGTTAATTTCTGATTATGAATATTCAGGTAGGAAATATATTTACTAATTTACTTTATTTACTTATTCACACATTGATTCATTCATTCTTTCATTTACAAAGACTTAGAGAGCCCTTACTATATGCTGGAAACTATGCTAGGTGCTATATCAACTCTGAATAATAATTAAGTGTACTTTTTGCTCTTTGAAGGCCTTGGAGTCCAGCCTTGTGAATGTCTAAGTAAATGAGGTCTCTAAAAAGGATTTTTAAAAAACACCTACTTTAAAATTTGTATCAAATTAAAACAAGAAAAACCCTAATCTGCAAACAAACAAATTTTCCTCAAGGCTACAGGAAATCCTTGAGAGACAAGAAGACACTTTTATAAAGCAACCAAGTGTTCCCTCCTCCCTTAAAAACCACTCTTCATGGGTAGAAACTAATGAAAGAGTACATTTTGCTGTCTCATCTCCTCTGTTTGATGGATTTGGCTCTACACGGAGGCCAGAGTCTACTTGGATTGCTTCTGAATTTGCCCTTGCATCAACTGAACTCTCTAGACTACTCTTTCTGCCACAGGAAAAAAAAAAAAAATGTTCTTACTATGAATAATAACCTCTTACATGAAGTAACTCTAAAGAAAGTAGATTGGAAAATAAAGACCAAGCTAAATAAAAATGTCATAATAGGTAAGAAGTCTTGCCAGTATTTTTCCGCTGGGATCCTTAACCTATTATCCATCAATATTTTGGGCTTACAGCAGACAATGTAATTAGCATGACACCACTTGCTGAGACCTCCATAGACATGAAAAACTACAGTTCTGGCTGCAGAGCGTACTTGTCAGCATTGCAATATGAACAAAGTGTCTACAACTACAAATACCTACTAAAGACAAGCTAAGTTTTCCACTAGTTTGAAACAAACAAAATATACTAACAGTATGTTGACTTCTGAATCTTTTGTCCTATCCAAGATGCAACTTGGGAGTTTCTGTTACTACCTATAGTGGACTGCCTTGTACAATGAGATCATAAAGAATAAAAATAATTTAGTGTTCATAGAGGAAAGGAGAGCTGACATTTAAAAAACGTTAAACTAGGGTTGGATTAGGCTTATCTAATTTCTTAGAAGCATCCAAACCAACAAGCTTCATTGCTAAAAGAGAGTAAAAGGAAAATCCTCTGGAAACTGAGAAGTATAACCCATTTATAAACTCATTCATTCATCTGACCATCCAGCAATATGTATTGACCACCTACTAGATCCCAGACATTATTGTAGGAAATGAGGATGAAGTGATAAATACAAGAAGCAAGGTCTAATTTTCATGAAACTTACATTCTGAGAGGGAAAAAATTAGAAAACTATCAAGCGAAAAATGAATAATATAAATATAATATTGAAGACTGATAAGTGCTATGAAGAAATTAAAGCACAGTAACAATGAAGAGAATAATGATGGGATCAAAGATTTCAGATAGGGTGATAAATAGAGGCTTCTCAGAACTGGCATCACTTGAACAAGGAAGGAAGAGGAGAGGAGAGAAGGAGAGAAAAGAGGAGGGGATGGACAGGGAGGGGAGGAGAGGAGAAAAGGGGAGAAAATGGGAGGGGATGAACGGGGAGGGGAGGGGAGGGGAGGAAGAAAGGAAGGAAGGAAGAAAGAGAATGAAGGAAAGAGGGAAGAAGAGAGGGTGAGAGCAAGGAAAAAAACAAAAGAGGGGAAGGAAGGAAGGAAGGAAGGAAGGAAGGGAGGGAGGGAGGGAGGGAGGGAGGGAGGGAGGGAGGGGGAGGGAGGGACGAAGGGAGGGAGGGAAGGAGAAAGGTGAGAAGGATGATAAAGAGACTTTTATGGGAATCTGTGGAGAGAGAAAGGGTACTCCAGGAAGAGGGAGCAGCCAATGTAAAGGCCTTGAGGTGGAGGAAAGTTTAGCATAAACGGAGAAATTCTGGCAAGCCCAGTCAAGATCTGTTTATGAAGCTATGTGCCCTGCTGTATGACCTTCCAGGGAAAGGACTGCTTGTTCTTAGTTTGTCCAGACACTAGATGCAGCTTTGGAAGGTCCAAGAGCTTAGAGAGCAGGGTGGAGAATGGCAAGAGGTATGACTGGCAAAGCCAAATCATGATGTCATTGGAAAGGCAATGTACCTAAAGTTACATCCTGGTTTCTTATTCGGATGCTGCCACTCATGAGGAGATGATCTGGGGCCAGTCCCTGCTCTACTTAGAGCTCCAGTCTCTTTTCTACAAACAAGGAAGCCGAACTGGATGCTCCCCAAGCCTCCACACTCTTCATGATTCTATGAAGCCACTGTTTTAAGTGCAAGTATAATTTAAATCAAGAGCCTTAAAACTTCGGCCCTTGGAGAGGCCAGCGGGTTGTACTGTCATGTGACGTTTGGCTCTGTTGGTTTAGGCTAAAATAATTAAATCAATTATCTTTTACACAATAACCATCAATTAATTTTTGAATGAGATGAGTAAGCGAATTTGGAGACCAAATGTGATGGAGAAAGAAGATAAAATGTGGGTGTGGACCTTTGCCATGGATAAAGAACACCTGGCCTCATTTGCACCCCGTGGTGGCTGACTATATAGATTTTCTGGATTTTAAAGGTTAGTTTGTTGTTCTTAGGAACCAATTACAGATTGCCAGGAATTTTTCAATAAGGGAGATAATTGGATCAGATGTAGTTAAAGCATCCATTGAATGATGAACATGTCTACATTTTTTTAGAGTATTAAAGAAATATATGAATTTAATTTAATTATCCAGATTAGAGAGAAGGTAACCTCTTCATCCTACAAATAAGCAAGTAGAAGTTCAAAGTAGCTAAGGAAATAACTTAAAATTGTTGATTTCCAGCAAAGCGAGGACTAGAGTCCAGGCTTCCCGATTATACATTCTGTACTTTGAGATGGGTGTAATTGAATGATATTATAAATATATTTATGTAATATTCACGAGCTCTGGTTTCTTTTATACCACCCAGGTCTCTGTTAATCCAAATAGTCCCTTTGTGTGAATAGCAAAAAAAAATGAATACGTAAAACAGTGCCATGCCAGAGTGGCTGGCTTTGTCAGCCGACCTCAGGTTGGACTGCAGCCCCTCTTTACCCAAACCTGGCAGCCCTAGTTATTACATTTGCTTTGTGCTTTACAATATACTGAATTACTGTATTTCATACGATTTTGGTGGCTCTAAGGAGCAATCTTGTGAGACATTCAAGGAAGAGAAAGGATTCCTGCCCCCTATTGGATTGATTAGGAAGTGAAGATTTAGAGATGATACTACTTTTCCATGCCCACAGTCCATCACTGGGGGAATGGATCTTGATCCCAGAGTTTCTGATGCCAAATACAATCACTTCTCTACTTTACTTCATGTAAGCCTATTAATTTATTTTTCTTAATTGTTACAGCTCTTGGACAACAGTGTGAGGTTTGGGGGAAGGTCTTAAAATGTGAGCTGCAAGGGAGTTCTGCTATGATCTATGGATTTCATATTTCTGAGGAATCTTTGTCCTTCATTAAGTTGAACCCAGTAAGTTGTTCCCGGACCTAAAGAACTTCTGCATGCAGGAACATAGGTGAGGCTAGGCTGAACACTCTTTCTTTTCTATTTGGGGCTTGGACCTGTCCAAGTGCAGACAAAATGATGTTACTTATGAAACACTAACATGTAATTGAAAAGCAAAACCAATTATGTTAATTAATAGTTACTCAGTTTTTGGAACACTATGAAAGGGTTTTAACAGTTATAAAAATTTCACCAAAATAAAGTATGGTATTTAAGAAACAAAACTCCTCCACACTCTGTATTGTGTTTATTATGACACGTAAATATGAGCTAATAATTTATTGTCACTTTTTAACTCTTTATGTTGGCATTATCAGAAGGATTAGAAAAATATTCCATAGAGTTGAGCTCCTGAGTGGAGGGCAGATAATCAGGACAAAATCTCTCAGCATTAAAAATGTGGGAGGAGACACTCGGGTTAAAACAGAGAATTGCTATGGACAGGTTTGATTTATGATACAGTAGCTTATGTCAGCACAAAATCTTGTCTAATTTCTGTTCAATAATATTCAGGAATGTTTACATTCAAGAATGTGTAAACAAGCCTGTGGTTTACCCGCAAGTCTTGTGAAAATACATTGGCCTAACTTGAATGGCTCCAGTCCTGCCACTGACCATTCATTGCTCAGGGCATTTCTCCAGGTTTTGTGTCCTAAGACTTGCCTTGGTGTGCAAGAACACTCAGTGTGCTTTTTACTTTTTTCCCTAGATTGGTCCCTGGGAATGAATATTTAGGAACTCCCCATAGTTCCTGGGCCTATCTTCACTCCAAACCCAGCTTCCGTGTTTCTCTGAACTGTGTACCTTATGATCATAGGCCAGACATAGCCTCACATACCTAACTGTGCCTCCAAGTGCCCTGTCCAGGCAAGGGCGATGGGACCTCTGCTGAAGACACTGTGGCCATTTTGGGGAACAGTCACTGAGACTCTTTTGAAAAAGAAAATGAGCTGGAGGACTGTGTGCAGTGGCTCACACTCATAATCTCAGCACTTTGGAAGGCTGAGGCAGAAGGATCCCTTGAACCCAGGAATTCAAGACCAACCTGGGCACTACAACGAGAATTTGTCTCAAGAAAACAAAAAAGAAAAAAATGAAAGAAAGAAAGAAAAAGAAAAAGAAAAGGAAGAAAGAAAGAAAATGAACTAGAAAAACTATAGGCTTCCCATTTTCCTCAGCAAACAAATGCAGGAACAGAAAATAGAAAACCAAACACCGCATGTTCTCACTTATCAGCGGGAGCTGAACAATGAGAACGTGTGGACACAGGGAAAAGAACGACACACACTGGGGCCTGTCCAGGGAGGGCAGTTGGGGGAGAGCATTAATGCATGCTGGGCTTATTACCTAGGTGATGGGTTGATAGGTGCAGCAAACCACCATGGCGCACATATACCTATGTAACAAAACTGTACATCCTGCACATGGACCCCAGAACTTAAAAAATAATAAAATAAAGTTTTTTTTTTTTTTAAAAGAAAAGCCCGTAGGTTCCTTTGGAGGCAAATGCAGATATTAAAAAGATAAAACATTTTAAATAAAACTGTAAAAACAGTTGAGAGAACCTCTATTAGCCATACTCATTTTGAACAGAAGATTATCTCTCTTCTATTAAAGCACTGAACATCACTCTTCTTATGACTAAGACTAGAGTTTAACTATCAGTGTGTAAATATATGACTGCATTTTCTCTGTAGACTTTGCCAGAAAAGAAATATACCTTCTTTGCTCTTATGCAGATTGAAGGGACAACTAAAATGGGTGTGACCTCTCCAAATGAATTGGACTGACATATATGAACAAGACTATAATTGCCTTTGAGCAATTAATGATAATATTTAAGAATGATGATAAATGCATCAAAGCACATGGGAGATTGCTTTCTTTAAAACTGAACTTTTTAAGTCAATGTGCTTCATGTTGGTCACATACAAGCTTGCTATTGTAAAGGAAGGGTCTAAAGAGGGCATGCTACTCATCCTTACTATAGGCAATCACACTTGTGGTTTGAGTCTAATACATCCAAATGTGCATCCAAGCTACCTACTGCAGTCCCTTGCCTTATACTTTCATAGCAAGTGCAATTCTGTAGAGCAATACTTGATTTTTTTAAATAATTGATCTGAAAATCTAAGTAAGTCCATTGCAGAACACTCTCTTTGACTACTAGGCTCATGATGTTAATAACAGTCCATCAACCAGAATGAGATGCTCAATTGCAAAGCAACTATATTCCCAGAATCGAGTTTCATCATTTGGGAAGTAGATAGCCAGAGCATGTTGTGTGGACAAAAAATGAGGTTATGTATTGATTCTTTTGACAGTGTGAATATTTCTGAAGAGAATAAACATGTCAGAATAATTTTGTAAAGCAAATGCATACAGTAGGCATGCATATTTAACCATAGAATAACGGCTGAGGGAACAGACCTGGACTCATATTACTTGGGCGCAAATCCTGATGCTGCTACTTCCAAACTATGTGATATTGAGCAAAGTGTGCTGTGCGTTCCTATTTTCTCTGTAAAATAGAGACTAGAACTTGTCCCAGACTTGCTAGAGAGTAAAGGAGATTATATATATAAAGTTTCTAGCACATTTTCTGTCATTCAATAATATTTGCTATGATCATTTTCTGTAACTTAGAAGAATGAAGACTGACATGCTGGAGTCATTGCAGAAAAGGAACGACAATGCTATCCTACTAAATACCACCCAGGCCTCTGATTTATAAAACACATGTTGGAGATAACTGAGACAAGAAAGAAAAAGTCCTGGTTTCACAATCAGAACGCCTGAATTTTAATTTTTCCTTGTGTAATCTTTAGGAAGTTGTTTGTCCTCTATCTTTTTATAAAAAGGCAATTATGATGCCTACCTCATACTGTCATAATAGGGACTAATGAAAGCGTGTGTGCAAATGAACTAACACTGTGCCTCCCAGGAATTAAGAAAGTGCTACATAAATATTAATGTCCTCACCCTCTTTTCCCTTCTTCAGACTCAAACGTCACAGTTTTTAATTTACCTAAATTGAAGACTTGAGCAATGAGATTTCTCAGTGATGTTTTATGTCAAGACATTTGTCCTACAACTGGTTCAATGAGCCCCTATTTGAAGTGCTTAGATTGTATACATTGGACATATTTTCATCACAAAATAGCTGCCAACTTCATGAGTGAAGGAAGCCCTGTTTTAGAACCTGGTTCAGTTTCATGCTCACATGTATTTCATGTGTCTAACATGGCTCTTTGTTGATTGCAATGACACTGAATCTCACATTTCAGATTCATGGCCTTCAAAACAAGGGACTGAGAAATAGTTTGTGAATCTGAGTCATCTTCTCCAGACTCCAGACCTGTCTAGAAAAAAACATCACCCCCTTTTTATTGGAAACATCTGAAGGTCTAAGTCATTACTGAGTGTGTTTCTCACCCACTGAATCCAGTCTCTCTCTTCCTCCTGATTCACACTGCTCTCAGGATGCTAACTGACAATTTCTATTCAAATTAAGTGGACCAGTCAGAGATTTATTTTGCCCACTGTTTTGCTAGATTTTAATAAGGTAAAATGGTGACTAACGTGTTCCAGTTTCAGTCTGGGACAAGATAACCCTTTCCCAGAAAGCTGCTTCACTGTTTTCAAAGACAAAGTCGTGCTGTGCAGTTGAAAGATTGGTTCGGGATTTCCATTCTGGTCGGAAGTCTGGTAAATGTATGCTAATTTTCAAATACAGGATTGACTTGGACTTCCCTAGTGTAAGGAGATTCTGTTTAGAAGTCAATGGAAAATCAATTCCTTGCTGTTTTAAAATTAATGCATTCAGTTATTTGAAAAGTGAAAGAGAGCCGGAAATCAGACTTCCTTTTAAACTTGAACTTATCAGGCCACAAGAGCTTTCTTAGCAAAATGTTTTTCTTTTCTATTGCACACAGCATAAAATAAATATTCAGCATCGTGGCCAGACCAGCATTAATGTTGTAATCAAATGTCATGATATTTCTATTCAATATTCAGAAAATGATTTGCATCCGCCAGGAAAACATTTGAACAGCTTTTCCAGCACTTCAGTTCCAAGATGGGTTTCCTCAAGAAGTTCAACCCAAAGGTCTGCCTTTCAGGCTACCTTACTAATCTAGCTTTACAATAAATATGAAAGGGTTTAAGGATGTGTACTGACTTACTTAAGTATTTCTACTATGGATGCCTGCTACACAGACTTAGTAAATAGTGATATTCAGTCTTGGAGTGCGTGCTATTTGGTGCTTCACAAAGCCTGCCACGAGAGTCTTCATTATTATGAGAAGTGGCTTTTGTTTGTTTTTATTTTTATTCCTTCAATGCAGAAATTCAGATACAGATTCAGCTAGTGTTTGTAGGCTCTCACTGTGTGCCAAGCATTGTGAATGGCATCTCATCTACGTTATCTCATTTATCCTTGCAATAATTGTTGAAGCATGTCTTACTATATTCCTGAGCTTCTGAATTTGAAATGACTGACTTAGGCACACTCAATTGTGAGCGGCTAGGGCAATTCCCTAGAAAAATGGCAGAGCCAGGATTTGCACTAAGTCATCCCAAGATAGAAAATAATTGTACTTTGCCAAATCTGTGTTCAGTAGAATGCAGTCCTATTGCAAAACGAAACCAAAAAAAAACTCAAGTCCTGTGGTCAAAGAAATTTGGAAGGTATGGAATAAAAGTTTACTGGTTTCTTAAATGTGAGATTTTCTTAGAACCAAGAATGAGATTTCATATTAGTCAAGAAGAGCCTATGGTTGGATTATATCCCAAACATTTTGTCGGTGAAATCCTTTCTATGAGGAGCCACTCATAAGAGTCAGCACATGTTGGGAAATGCTGTCTGACATTTTCTGAGCTTGCCATTATGTGCTATTTCCTGAGCTTTTCATATCTCAAAGACAGGCTGAGCTCCTTTTGGTTCATAACACAGTCCCACTGTTCACGGCATTTCAGGTATAGCTGAGAAAACATGGCCTATACCCACGAAGCCATTAGAAGCCCACAGAGGGTAGATCATGCTGCGTTTATTTCAAGGATTTCTGCTTATCTGAAAATATCAGTAGGATCCATTCCCTGAAAGCAGGAATTTAGAAATGACCTATGCAGTGAGCTTCAGAGTTCGTCTTCTAAGAATGTAGGTTCTAGGAGCCACAAAGGGACTTTTTATGTTTCATTTTGTGATTTTCTGCAGGAACTTTATAGGCACCAAAATTCTGGGAAATAATATACAGTCCTCATGAGGATGTTTTCTTTCTTCATTGTGTGTCTGAAGGAGTAGAAACTCTTTGTGAACTCATTCAGTCCCAAAACACCTGGGAAGGACTCAAGAGAATGAAGATTATAGAAGAAGCAGTTTGTAGGTATAAAATTTGGAAAAAATTCATTGAATTGAAGCAAAACTTCTTGAATCTTAGATGTCCTGCCTTTCTATAAACAAATCCACAATTTGGGCTGGTTAGTGTGGATTTACAGATATAATGGGAACTAGAAGTTATGGGATTAGGGGTTGGCAATCTCTTCGTCCGTTAACCGTTGTTAATAGCAAATCAACAATGTGAAACAAAGAAGGTGAAGAGTGACTAATTCCCTCACTGTAGGTTATTGTACTCACTCTCTGAAGATGTCACTGCAACTGCTCTTGTTTCCCATGTGTAAATGTGGCTAGAATTCTTGATATGCAACAGAAGTTCCTTCCACATCAAGGACATATTAAGTCTGTGTTCTATATAACATCTGCATGAGCAATGGGTAGTTCTTTTGTCGTTGTGGCTGTTAGACTACAACTCCATTCACTGTCAACTCTTTGCCGCTGTTGGTTCACACTCTTAGCCGCTTCCTTTCCATCAATTACCTCACCACCTAGGGTATACCACTTAGGATTACATCCCACTCTATTATAAAAAAGGTGGCTACCATCTTTGTGAGCTGACTGCCAATTGAGCTTTTGTCGCTATCATATTTCAAGTTTGGGGATATATCAACACATATAACCATATAAAAAATTCCTGGTATGTATCTTAACATATGTAATATATCTCAGTATAAGTCAATACATACATAGTTACGTGACCTCATTTATCCATCATTGTCAGTGAGTAGAGATGTTGATATAGAACACTAGACTTACTCTGGTTATACCGTAACACTATATATTTGACTTTTTGGGAAGAAACTTAACTTCTCCAGGAGGTTATTTTCTCATTTGGAAAATGAGGGTGATCATAATAACCTCGCTGTGTGATTATGACATTGTTCATTTAAAAGCATTCTGCAAATTGTGACAAGAAACATATTTTTGATAACTTAATCATTAATTGATTTAGCAAAAATGTGTTATTAATGTATTATGTGAAAACACTAGGCAAGGTCTAGGGTGGCAAAAGTAATAAAGTCTTATCTACCCAGAAGAATCTCCTACCTATAACAGAAGCACATAATGCAGCTGTATTCATGATGACTTTTTTGTAGCATTTAATCACATTCTTCTTGAAACTCATTTCTTTTGTATTCAGTTAAACCATACTCCAGATATTCTTTCTCTCTTTTGATTTCTTTCTTCTCAATTGCCTTGGCCAACTGAGTTCTCTACACAATTTCCAGTCTGTCTCAAGTCAGTCCTTGATCTAGTTCCTATAGTCTCTCAAGTCAGTCCTTGATCTAGATCCTTTCCTGCACAACCTTATCCATTGACTTTAAAGCTCTTCTCTATGTCAAAACCTCTCAACTTTGTATTTCTAGCCCTAAGTGTGATTTCTTAAATTCAAAATTGTTAATAAAACTATCTGACTTTCAAACTAAGCATGCCCATACTAGATACCTTGACCTGACTTTTAAATCTGTTGCTACATTTGTTTTTCTTACCCCAGTACATGTTACCTCCATTTACCCAGATTAACAGACCAAAAACCTGGCCTTCATTATTTATACCTTCCACTACACACCCTTTCAAAGTCCACCACAGATCTTCCTACCTGTAGTGCCATCATTCTGTTGAAAGCCATCAGCATCACTTTCCTGAATCATGGCAACAATTTTCTAATTGATCTCTCAGAGTCATCTTTCTCAAACAAAAATGTTATTTTTTTCTGAAAGCCCTGCAATAGCATGCCATTGTATTTTTCAGAACCAAAAAAATTTAAAAAGAAAGAAAAAGAAAATCCTTAGCATGAAGTACCAGGCTATGAAGTCCTGCCTCTCCCTTTCTTACCAGTCATGTCTGGGGTTACCCCCTTGCTGACATCCAATCACTTTATTCTTCTTTTGGGTCTTCAGGCACAAGCACTCTCCTGCCTCAGGTTATTGCACTTGTTCCAAACTCTGTTGCCTTCTCCCATCCACTGCACCTCCACTTAGCTAAGACTGACTCACACTTCCAGGTTTAGCTTGATGTCACTTCTGCATTTCGAAGTAAGCCTACCCTGACTTACCTATCTAAAGTAGACACCCTGATATTTTTTCTCATGGGAACCTGTAATTTCCCTTCATGGAACTTAAATGATACTAATTATATGTTTATGTTTATATGCTTACAGTTTGTCTTCTTACTTGAGAATATACCCCATGGAGAAAGAGATTAGAACATTTATATTCCTAAATACCCAGCCCCCAGTATAGTGCCTGGCAAATAGCAGACATTTAGAAGATATTTATAGAATAAGTTAAAGATGACCAATGTTTTTATTACCCAGATAATTGAAGTTTGACCCTTTAAATCACAGTTTTTAGCTACAATGTTTTGAATGATATGTTTATTAATCATTTACATCAGTTCTTATATTGTTTTTTAAAAATTTTTGTGGGTACATAGTAGGTATATATATTTATGGAGTACGTGAGACTTCTTATACAGGAATGCAATGTGAAATAAGCATATCATAAAGATTACTTTTTATATTGAAGGAATAAAACATAAAATCTTTTTTTGATAATTTAGATAAACAAGAAACAAAAGATAAAAATTTAATGCAGACAAGGCTTACATTTAAGGTCAAAAACATACTGAAATAGCATAAGTTACAAAAACTTAGCTTTGTAGCAGTTAATAAGAACATAACTCAGGAGTTTTCGTTTGACTATAAATTCAAAATGAGTCAACAGTGAATATGGCTGACACCCATAGACACAAGCTGTATTAGTAGAATTATAGATGCTAAAATAAGATAGGTGAAAGTTCAATTCTATTCTGGACCTAAAATATCTGTTTACTTCAGGCCACCAACATTGAAGATTCATGTACAAATGTGGCACAGTATCAGAGGAAGAGGAGCCAATGCAGAAAGGTCATCTTATTGTTCTCATGACTGTTCTCAACTGCCTAATATAAGTATTCTGTAAGATTCTGAGTCCAGTTGACACCGTGTGTCAATTGGATAATTGTAGAATCTTAGGCAAATTTCTTCACTGTCATTGTCCCAATGATTATTATCAGTCATTAATTTTCCAAATCTATATAACTTTCTCAGACCTTTTGCTGAGCTTCAGATGCTCAAATGCATGTTGAGTATCTCTCCCTGGTTATCTTACAGGGACCTCAAAAGCAGGACTTTTTCCCAATGGGACGTTCCATTTACAACAGTGCTGTTAACCCAACAAATCAAAAACTGAAGAGATTTGTGTCTTAATCCATTTGTGCTGCTATAACAAAATATTACAAACTGGATAATTTATTCACAGTAGAAATTTCTTTCTCACATTACTGGAGACTGGGAAGTCCAAAATCAAGATGCTGACAAGTTTCGTGTCTGGTTAAGGACAAATCTCTACTCTAAGGTGGCACCTAGAATACTCTGTCCTCACCCGGCAGAAGGTGGAGGAGCAAAAAGAGGCCTAGTTAGTTCCATTCAACACTTTTAATAAGACTTTCCATGAAGTTGGAGCCCTGAATACCCAATCACCTTCTAAAGGACCCATCTCTTACTACTGTTGCATGGGAAATTAAGTTCCAACATGAATTTTGGAGGGCACACAAACATTTGAACAATAGCAAGATCTTAGCTGCTTCTTTCTCAGTCCCCAAACCTACAGAAGTAATTACTTATTTTTCACTTCCTTGGAGTGCACCTGTCTCTAATGCCACCTTCTCTTACCCAGCTATCACTTCCTAAGGTTTAGGAAAGCAGAGGATTAAGTTGTCTGGATTTTCTAGAAAATAACAGGTAATTAGAATGTGAATGGGGCTCTCTGGAGTCTCCCATGGTTGTGTAGTACAGCTTACAATAATAAATGTAGTCATGTTCATTTTGTTTGCTTTATTACAGTTTCTATCAGACCAAGCTATTTCATGCCATCAGGCCTTTACTTATGTTGTTTCCTTCTCCTGTAATACCCTCCTATCCCCACTAAATCTCTTTGTGTAGAAAGTTTCCACTCATCTTTTAGGATTCATCCAAATCACACATATAAATATTATCTTTGAATGTAAATTGTCTAAATGCTCCACTTAAAGTACACAGAGTTGCAAGTTGGATTAATAAAATAAGATCCATCTCTGTTAGTCTGCCCTGCAGATATTGAGTTTTCCAAGCCTCACAATCACGTGTGCCAATTCCTCAAAATATTTCTATATATATACACACACACGTACATGTGTCTGTATATATGTATATGTGTATGGTGTGTAAGTATATCTTTTCATATAACATATATACCTTTATGTAATATTATTTTTATATAATATTTATATATGTATAATTTTTATATTTTTTGGAGAGATGGGATCTCACTATATTTCCCAGGCTGGTCTTGAACTCCTGGGCTCAAGTGATCCTCCAGCCTTGGCCTCCAAAAGTGCTGGGATTACAGACATGAGCCACCTTCCCTGGCCTATAAAAATGTTAGATTTTAGGAATAAGGCCAGGTTGTGTGCTCTTGCCACTCACTTTTGGTCCTGGGTAGCACAGTAAAACATGAGTGAATGAATGAATGAATGATATTGGAATTGAATATTTAAAATTATGACAGCACATATGATTTTCGTATAGATTTTTATTTCAATTTACACATTTATTATTATCATTAAGAATTTCACGGCACAGCTAAACAACAACAGGGGAAGCAGCAGAGGCCTGTGCAGACGTGAATGACTCTGTCTGACAGCTTTGAAGAGAGCAGTGGATCTCCCAACACGGAGGTTGAGATCTGAGAATGGACAGACTGCCTGGTCAAGTGGGTCCCTGGCCCCTGAGTAGCCTAACTGGGAGACATCCCCACTAGGGGCAGTCTGACACCCCACACCACACACGGTGGAGTACACCCCTGAGAGGAAGCTCCCAAAGTAAGAATCAGAGAGGTACACTCGCTGTTCAGCAATATTCTATCTTCTGCAACCTCTGCTGCTGATACCCAGGCAAACAGGGTCTGGAGTGGACCTCAAGCAACCTCCAAACAGACCTACAGCTGAGGGTCCTGACTATTAGAAGGAAAACTATCAAACAGGAAGAACACCTATACCAAAACCCCATCAGTACGTCACCATCATCAAAGACCAGAGGCAGATAAAACCACAAAGATGGGTAAGAAGCAGGGCAGAAAAGCTGGAAATTCAAAAAATAAGAGCACATCTACCCCTGCAAAGGAGCGCAGCTCATCGCTAGCAATGGATCAAAGCTGGTCAGAGAATGACTTTGATGAGAGGAGAGAAGAAGGCTTCAGTCCATCAAAATTCTCAGAGCTAAAGGAGGAATTATGTACCCAGCGCAAAGAAACTAAAAATCTTGAAAAAAAGTGGAAGAATTGATAGCTAGACTAATTAATGCAGAGAAGGTCATAAATGAAATGACAGAGATGAAAACCATGACACGAGAAATACGTGACAAATCCACAAGCTTCAGTAACCGACTCGATCAACTGGAAGAAAGAGTATCCGCGATTGAGGATCAAATGAATGAAATGAAGCGAGAAGAGAAACCAAAAGAAAAAAGAAGAAAAAGAAATGAACAAAGCCTGCAAGAAGTATGGGATTATGTAAAAAGACCAAATCTACGTCTGATTAGGGTGCCTGAAAGTGAGGGGGAAAATGGAACCAAGTTGGAAAAAACTCTGGAGGATATCATCCAGGAGAACTTCCCCAACCTAGTAGGGCAGGCCAACATTCAAATTCAGGAAATACAGAGAACACCACAAAGATACTCCTCCAGAAGAGCAACTCCAAGACACATAATTGCCAGATTCACCAAAGTTGAAATTAAGGAAAAAATCTTAAGGGCAGCCAGAGAGAAAGGTCAGGTTACCCACAAAGAGAAGCCCATCAGACTAACAGCAGACCTCTCGGCAGAAATTCTACAAGCCAGAAGAGAGTGGGGGCCAATATTCAACATTCTTAAAGAAAAGAATTTTAAACCCAGAATTTCATATCCAGCCAAACTAAGTTTCATAAGTGAAGGAGAAATAAAATCCTTTACAGATAAGCAGATGCTTAGAGATTTTGTCACCAACAGGCCTGCCTTATAAGAGACCCTGAAGGAAGCCCTAAACATGGAAAGCAACAACTGGTACCAGCCATTGCAAAAACATGCCAAAATGTAAAGACCATCGAGGCTAGGAAGAAACTGCATCAACTAACGAGCAAAATAACCAGTTAATATCATAATGGCAGGATCAAGTTCACACATAACAATATTAACCTTAAATGTTAACGGACTAAATGCTCCAATTAAAAGACACAGACTGGCAAACTGGATAAAGAATCAAGACCCATCAGTCTGCTGTATTAAGGAGACCCATCTCACATGCAGAGACATACATAGGCTCAAAATAAAGTGGTGGAGGAAGATCTACCAAGCAAATGGAGAACAAAAAAAAGCAGGGGTTGCAATACTAGTCTCTGACACAAAGACTTTGAACCATCAAAGATCAAAAGAGACAAAGAAGGCCATTACATAATGGTAAAGGGATCAATTCAACAGGAAGAGCTAACTATCCTAAATATATATGCACCCAATACAGGAACACCCAGATTCATAAAGCAAGTCCTTAGAGACTTACAAAGAGACTTAGACTCCCATACAATAATAATGGGAGACTTCAACACCCCACTGTCAACATTAGACAAATCAACGAGACAGAAAGTTAACAAGGATATACAGGAATTGAACTCATCTCTGCACCAAGTGAACCTAATAGACATCTATAGAACTCTACACCCCAAATCAACAGAGTATACATTCTTCTCAGCACCACATCACACTTATTCCAAAATTGACCACATAAGTGGAAGTAAAGCACTCCTCAGCAAATGTACAAGAATAGAAATTATAACAAACTGTCTCTCAGACCACAGTGCAATCAAACTAGAACTCAGGACTAAGAAACTCAATCCAAACCGCTCAACTACATGGAAACTGAATAACCTGCTCCTGAATGACTACTGGGTACATAACGAAATGAAGGCAGAAATAAAGATGTTCTTTGAAACCAATGAGAACAAAGATACAACATACCAGAATCTCTGGGACACATTTAAAGCAGTGTGTAGAGGGAAATTTATAGCACTAAATGCCCACAAGAGAAAGCTGGAAAGATCTAAAATTGACACTCTAACATCACAATTAAAAGAACTGGAGAAGCAAGAGCAAACACATTCAAAAGCTAGCAGAAGGCAAGAAATAACTAAGATCAGAGCAGAACTGAAGGACATAGAGACACAAAAAACCCTCCAAAAAATCAATGAATCCAGGAGTTGGTTTTTTGAAAAGATCAACAAAATTGACAGACCGCTAACAAGACTAATAAAGAAGAAAAGAGAGAGGAATCAAATAGACACAACAAAAAATGATAAAGGGGATATCACCACCAACCCCACAGAAATACAATCTACCATCAGAGAATACTATAAACACCTCTACGCAAATCAACTAGAAAATCTAGAAGAAATGGATAATTTCCTGGACACTTACACTCTTCCAAGACTGAACCAGGAAGAAGTTGAATTCCTGAATAGACCAATAGCAGGCTCTGAAATTGAGGCAACAATTAATAGCCTACCAACCAAAAAAAGTCCAGGACCAGATGGATTCACAGCTGAATTCTACCAGAGGTACAAGGGGGAGCTGGTACCATTCCTTCTGAAACTATTCCAATCAATAGAAAAAGAGGGAATCCTCCCTAACTCATTTTCTGAGGCCAACATCATACTGATACCAAAGCCTGGCAGAGACACAACAAAAAAAGAGAATTTTAGACCAATATCCCTGGTGAACATCGATGCAAAAATCCTCAATAAAATACTGACAAACTGGATTCAGCAGCACATCAAAAAGCTTATCCACCATGATCAAGTGGGCTTCATCCCTAGGATGCAAGGCTGGTTCAACATTCGCAAATCAATCAACGTAATCCAGCATATAAACAGAACCAAAGACAAGAACCACATGATTATCTCAATAGATGCAGAATAGGCTTTTGCAAAATTCAACAGCCCTTCATGCTAAAAACGCTCAATAAATTCGGTATTGATGGAACGTACCTCAAAATAATAAGAGCTATTTATGACAAACCCACAGCCAATATCATACTGAATGGGCAAAAACTGGAAAAATTCCCTTTGAAAACTGGCGCAAGACAGGGATGCCCTCTCTCACCACTCCTATTCAACATAGTGTTGGAAGTTCTGGCTAGGGCAATCAGGCAAGAGAAAGAAATCAAGGGTATTCAGTTAGGAAAAGAAGAAGTCAAACTGTCCCTGTTTGCGGATGACATGATTGTATATTTAGAAAACCCCATTGTTTCAGCCCAAAATCTCCTTAAGCTGATAAGCAACTTCAGCAAAGTCTCAGGATACAAAATTAATGTGCAAAAATCACATGCATTCTTATACACCAATAACAGACAAACAGAGAGCCAAATCATGAATGAACTTCCATTCACAATTGCTTCAAAGAGAATAAAATACCTAGGAATCCAACTTACAAGGGATGTAAACGACCTCTTCAAGGAGAACTACAAACCACTGCTCAGTGAAATCAAAGAGGACACAAACAAATGGAAGAACATACCATGCTCATGGATAGGAAGAATCAATATCGTGAAAATGGCCATACTGCCCAAGGTTATTTATAGATTCAATGCCATCCCCATCAAGCTACCAATGAGTTTCTTCACAGAATTGGAAAAAACGGCTTTAAAGTTCATATGGAACCAAAAAGGAGCCCGCATTGCCAAGACAATCCTAAGTCAAAAGAACAAAGCTGGAGGCATCACGCTACCTGACTTCAAACCATACTACAAGGCTACAGTAACCAAAACAGCATGGTACTGGTACCAAAACAGAGATATAGACCAATGGAACAGAACAGAGTCCTCAGAAATAATACCACACATCTACAGCCATCTGATCTTTGACAAACCTGAGAGAAACAAGAAATGGGGAAAGGATTCCCTATTTAATAAATGGTGCTGGGAGAATTGGCTAGCCATAAGTAGAAAGCTGAAACTGGATCCTTTCCTTACTCCTTATATGAAAATTAATTCAAGATGGATTAGAGACTTAAATGTTAGACCTAATACCATAAAAACCCTAGAAGAAAACCTAGGTAGTACCATTCAAGACATAGGTATGGGCAAGGACTTCACGTCTAAAACACCAAAAGCAACGGCAGCAAAAGCCAAAATTGACAAATGGGATCTAATTAAACTAAAGAGCTTCTGCACAGCAAAAGAAACTACCATCAGAGTGAACAGGCAACCTACAGAATGGGAGAAAATTTTTGCAATCTACTCATCTGACAACGGGCTAATATCCAGAACCTACAAAGAACTCAAACAAATTTACAAGAAAAAAACAAACAACCCCATCAAAAAGTGGGCAAAGGATATGAACAGACATTTCTCAAAAGAAGACATTCATACAGCCAACAGACACATGAAAAAGTGCTCATGATCACTCACCATCAGAGAAATGCAAATCAAAACCACAATGAGATACCATCTCACACCAGTTAGAATGGCAATCATTAAAAAGTCAGGAAACAACAGGTGCTGGACAGGATGTGGAGAAATAGGAACACTTTTACACTGTTGGTCGGATTGTAAACTAGTTCAACCATTATGGAAAACAGTATGGCGATTCCTCAAGGATCTAGAACTAGATGTACCATATGACCCAGCCATCCCACTACTGGGTATATACCCAAAGGATTATAAATCATGCTGCTATAAAGACACATGCACACGTATGTTTATTGCGGCACTATTCACAATAGCAAAGACTTGGAATCAACCCAAATGTCCATCTGTGACAGACTAGATTAAGAAAATGTGGCACATATACACCATGGAATATTATGCAGCCATAAAAAAGAATGAGTTTGCGTCCTTTGTAGGAACATGGATGCAGCTGGAAACCATCATTCTTAGCAAACTATCACAAGAACAGAAAACCAAACGCCACATATTCTCACTCATAGGTGGGAACTGAACAATGACCTCACTTGGACTCGGGATGGGGAATATCACACGTCAGGGCTTATCATGGAGAGGAGGGAGGGAGGAGGGATTGCATTGGGAGTTATACCTGATATAAATGACGAATTGATGGGTGCTGACAAGTTGATGGGTGCAGCACACCAACATGGCACAAGTATACATATGTAACAAACCTGCACGTTATGCACATGTACCCTAGAACTTAAAGTATAATTAAAAAAATAAATAAATTTAAAAAAAAGAATTTTACAAGACTGATAATGAAAAATTAAATGTCCACGTAGCAATAAATAGAAAACAAATTTTAAAAATTACAATTTCATAAAAAAGTATGCAGAAATTAAACACAAGTAAGACCTGCATACAGAAAACTTGAATAGTTAGTTTACAGGCATAAGAGCAAACCCTAGTAGAGTGACAAATGAGCCAAGTTTTTAGATTAGATATGATGTTCAAATATATTTTATTCTAATATAGATATATCAGTCTTCTCTACTAGAATGTCAGCAATGTTTTCAAGAATTAGACAGATTGATTAGAAGCCCCCTATGATCACCCTATTTAGAATTCAAACTCTTCTACCACACCATCTCAATCCCACATAGCCTTATCTATAATTTTTATAGCCCTTTTACCTTCAGATATTATTTATAATATAATTTATTTCGTATTACTGTTTGTGCCTATTCTTCCCCACACACATTAATTTGTAAGCTTCACAAAGATGGGAAGTTTGGTCTGTTTACTGCATGATGCAGCCAAGTACCTGCTGCATAGTAGGTGGTTGGCAATAATTGGTTGGATGATGTTTAAAACCAATGTAGCTGAGTATGGTGGCTCATGACTGTAATCCCAGCACTTTGGAAGGCTGAGGCAGGAGGATCACTTGAGCCTAGGAATTAAAGACCAGCCTGGGCAACACAGGAAGACCCTATCTCTACAAAAAAAAAAAAAAATTAAAAATTAGCCAGGCATGGTGGCACATACCTGTGGTCCCAGCTACTTGGGAGGCTGAGGCAGGAGGATCACTTGAGCCTAGGAGGTTGAGGCTGCAGTGAGCCATGACCACACCACTGGACTCCAGCCTGGCCAACAAAGCAAGACCCTGTTTCAAAATAAAATAACTGAAAAATAAAAAGTGAAAATGTGTATTAGTTTCCAACACAATTGGAAAATAATAGCAAAGTTACTGTTGAATAAAAATTAGAAAGATATCCTCCAGGCTTATAGGATTATACTAACTAGGATAGTGCAGTGTTTGGTTAGGTAGAAATAAACTAGTGGAAGATGAAGGAGAAACTAAAACGGATTCAATTTATACATGTATGTGCACCCCTGATGTATTGCAGAAATGCCATCAGAGAGTGTTGGGCAAAAAAGAGTCTTTAAAATACATGGAGCTGGAAAAACAAATTAAAAAACAAGACTTATTCAAATCTACTGTCTCTAAGAATGTCTTCTCTAATTATCTGATCTGACTAACCTTTCTTCATTTGTGACTGCCCAGCTCCCTGGGCATGTAGCTGTTGTGACATATGTGAAGCTGTGTTCTAATGGTTTGTCAAACCTGGTCAACTCCAAAATACCAAGCCTTTCCATTAACATAGAATTGAAATATAATGTTCTGGGGTAAATTCAAGGGCCTTGTCAATATTTCCAAAAATTTTGGGAAGGTAGGGAGGGGTGTTACATTTTCCTGGTCCCATCACAAGGAAATGTATCAAATTCGATGATAAAAATTTAAAATTTTTCAAAACTTATGCACACAAACCGTCACAGACAAACACGACGCCACTTGCAGTTGAGAGAAATGTAAACACCCATAAAGATGCAGTATTAAATCATAACTGAATAATATGAACACTAGCACCTACTATACTACTGTAATAATTTCACAGCTACCTCTTCTTGCTATTGTGGTGAGCTTGTGTTGCAGGTATTTGTTCAAAACACCATGTGATGTTAATCATCTCCTTATGAGCAGCTGTCTCCAGAAAATTGTGGATCAAAGTGAAAAAGTAATCTCCCATGGCTCTTAGGGATTTTCATCATGATTAGTGCAATATCACAACTTTTGAATAATACTCTGGGTTCCATACAAAGTGCCACTAATGATATTGGAAGTGCTCCCAAAAACATAGTCATGACAATACAAGTAAAAATCAAATTGTTTGATTTGGATCATAAATTGAGGTTCTACTGCTCAGGTTTCCCATTTCAGATAGATGATTCATCTTATAAACAAATGAGATATACCTACAGTATTGACATATACAGTATGGCACTATAAAGGTGTTTTCTCTTCTGTATAATCTTCTTAATAGCATTGTTTTTTCTCTAGTGTGCTTCATCATAAGAATATAGTATATAATACATGTAACATAGAAAATATGTGTTAACAAGCTATGTTATCAGTAAAGCTTCTGGTCAACAGTAGGCTATTAGTAGTTAAGCTTTTTGGGCAGTCAGAAGTTATACTCAGATTTTCAACTGTGCAGGGGTCAGCACCCCAACCCCTGTGTTGTTCAAGGACTGGCTGTAGCTTGACTCATACAGCATGCAGCCTTTTTAGATTGGCTTGTTTCACTTAGTAATTTACACATTTTTCCTGCTGTTTTTTCATAGGTTGGGAGCTCATTTCTTTTTAGTGCTGAGTAATATTCCATTGTCGGATATATCCCCAGTTCATTTAAATCATTTTAAAATCATGATTTTTTCAACTCAACTTGGGTCAACTTTTTAATCTGGATTCATGACTTTTCACATAAGTAGAAAATAGGTTTTCTTCTAAGACAAAGCAAACTCCACAGGCTGATTCTGTCCTCAATGCCACGGTCTTATTCTCTCCTCTGCATTGTCTTATTCCTCCTTCTCCTGTCCCTTATTTCTTCCCATCTCCCTCCTTTCCTCCTCTTTCTTCTCCTCCCACTTCTTGTTGCAGGAGTTCTGTGGTCTGTCTTTCCTGCTAGCACCCCAACTTTTGAGGGCAGGCATTATGACTTATGTATCTAGTGAGACCGTAGCCCAACACACAGTATCTTCATTAAACCTTCATTTACTGAAACACAGCGGTTTTCCTTGGTTGGCATCCGGTTTCCTGAATGTGTCCTGGATAGAGCAATTACTTCATAAGTAGCCTCCCGGTACATATGCCTTCATGCTTATTTGAGTGTGTGTGTGTGTGTGTGCGAGTTTGTGTGTGTTACACATAACAACAATATATATCCTTATTAGCGAAACTACCTGTATATTACTTCATGCAAGTATTGCAAAAACACTATGAGATATGTATCATTATTAGCTCCATTTTACAAATGAGAAAACTGAGGCTCAGAAAGTTTGGGTATTTGATTAATTTTAAAATAATCATTAAATGGCACAGTCAAGAATTAAACCAAGATAACTTGACTCTGAAGCCTGTGGTTTAACTATTACATTATACAAATAAATGTGTGTACCAGTTTTATCACATAGAATGGCTGTTAAAATAAATTGGCAAACTCCAGTGTTTCTAAAGACATTACATGAAAGATCTTTTAGCCCATATCTAATACAGAATAAGTTAATAAAAATCTATAATGGAAACTTAAAATCTTCTCTAAGAAACTAATCAATGCTTTTAATCATTCTCTGACAAATATATTAGTGACTTAAACTCCATATGCATGCTCAGAAGAAAGAAGAAAATTGCTCAAAATGTCATATTGTCATCTTTTTGCTTAGACACATGAAATCACCTTATTATGATTTACAATGGAGACTTGCAAAGATAAATGCAAATCTTCCTTTTCCCATTTATTTACTGGAGAAGCAGCCATATTCTAGCCTTTTGCTGATTGGGTGGGCACAGTCAATGAGCCAGCTTCTAAAATCTGAATGGTAGTCAGCAAATTACAAGATAGTTTAGCAATTTAGGTAATATATTTTGGAAATGATAGTATATAATACATGTAACATATAAAATATGTGTTAACCAACTGTGTTATCAGTAAAGCTTAAGCTTTCTGAGATCAAAGACAAGAGAAGAGGAATAAAACCACACACACACACACACAACCGAATTCTTGATTTTGATAATGTATGCTACACTGTGGATTTTAAAAGTCCTGTTCAGAAAAATTATCTTGAAATTTCACTGGTGAAAAGTCAGCATAAGGAAGGGTGACAGATGACAGAGCTTTAGTGAAGTACACAAATGAAGAGAAGAAATCATGCAGTTTGGGGGCCCAGATCCTTCTCTGAAAAGTATGAATCTTTCAAAAAGGCACAGCTAGACCTTGAAGATCATCTACACCAACAACCCTCCTTTTTTTCCCAAGATGCAATATGGTACCCATTTAAGGGTTTTATATTGTGTGGAGGCAAAGCAACTTCATCTTGGATGCTAATCCACCATGTTGACTTCTGATCAACTCCAGTTCTGGGAATGCCTCTAAGATTTCTACTTTCACATACTTACTGTAAATCCAGCCCTTAAGTCAAAACAACTTTGATGTTATTGTAAATGCATACTTATCATCAACTCTGCCCTTAAGCAAATTCCCTATGGTATATAAGCCCTGGGTCTGGGGGTAACTGGGTGGGGATCCAACATCTTATCCCTCGGCTTTTTGTTTGTAGGTCTTTATTTAATGTTTCTTTCAAAGAAACTGGATGTGTCAGCCTCTTTCTTCAGTCTCTCAGTCCCCTGGGCCTTGGGAAGAAGGTGTGCATATCCCTGCCTACTGCAAAACACACTAGAATCTCAGTTGTACAATGGTCTACTCTTGTACCTTGTGTAATGATTTTTGTGAACTTTAAGCCTCTGCCAGAATTAAGTGAGACATTCAGGAGATATGCACAAAACACCTTAGGTGATGCTATTTCCCTTCTTCATCACTATGGGTGAAAAAAACTAAGACTTCTGTGGTAAGCACTCAACAATGTTGCCTCTTTACTATCTAAAACGTATGTTTCCTTTCAGTCACAGCTCTGGTTTAAAGGAATCATTTCCACAAAGGGTCATTGCTGTGCTCTTCCTGGGCTTATCTTACCTTATCTCTCCAGCTAACAGCTGTCCCCTTGATTCAGTGTTCAATACATTCCTTTCATCCTTTCCATTCCATTGAAATTTTTCTCTTCGACTTCACAAAACAAAACCACCACTCTCAAGCTTCAGACATTTTAAGGGTTTACAATATAATCATAGCTTATATTTCTAGCATTATCTTCCATAAGCCTTCCTTTCACTTTCAACCCTCCAGTCATAGTAGCCTTTTCCCTACTAAAATATGTCAGAGTCTCTCCAACCCCAGGGCCTTTGCACATGCTATTTCTGCTGCCTGGGCTGCATTCATCTTCACTTAGTTAATTCCTATTCCCATCCTCAGTTAGTTAATCCATATTACCTTTCAGTTTTCAGTGGTCAAGTCTGCTTATTCTATGTTCTCATGGGCACCATACACTCCTGTTTTGAAAACATTCCTCATGATCATCACTCTGTACTTTGATCAATGCCTGTCCCGATTGACAATGTGAGCCATAAGGGTGGGGATTCTCTGCTTCTGCTAATCATGGTAGGTACTAAAACTATAGCTGATGTTTTAACTCACCAGTATCTGGACAAAATGTAGCATTGCACTTCCCTGCACCCTCTAAGTTAGGAAAGGCCATGTGACTTGTTGTGGCCAATGGCAGGTAAGTAGTGATGAGGTATACCACTTCCTGTAGCATAGCCAGTGCAGGAGTCACTGTGTTTATTTCAGTTTTCTACTGCCTATCGTAAATGCCCTAACATTACTCCAAAATCTGATCCCCATCAGCCCTATTGGAACACTACTTAAGAGCTCAGTTACTTCAACTGTGGCAAAATAGTTATGGCCCAGGTAAACAGAAGAAGATAGACTGCACAGTAACAAATTTAGTTAACAGGAAGCAATCCCAAATGTACAGGCACAGAGAAGAATAAGAGAGAAATTTCACCCTAATGAAATTTAGACTTGAGTTTTAGAAGATTTTCCTGGAAAGACTAAGTAGAGTCAAGAGTTAAGGTAAAGTGAAGGCATGAAAAGCAGAATGGTGTGGAATTTAAAAGATGAAGAACTGTAAAAGTGTTAATTTAATTAAGTACAATCTCTCAAAGACAGATCCACTGCAATCACGAAGAAGAATCACCCTTTTCTACACAGGGCCATTTTCCCACGATGCTACATTGGCCATCACAGAGCACAGTAAATTCCTGATGAGATAATGCTGGAAAACAAATGACAGTAAAATCTTTGACATGTCCATCTGTGTCTGTGGGGAAATGAGCAGCAAACTTATGGAAAAGGAAGCCAGCTAAGGAGATAAGACTTCGACTTGAGAGGCTTTGTGATGATACAAAGACTCCTGGAATGAGCAACGGGTAAGTCATTGCATCAGATTCAATATGTGTTGTGGGGCGTGTGGAAGGAAAGGTAAAATAGAAAAAAAAATGATTGCAGCTGAAAAGGTTAACAGATTGTAAATAGAAGTTTTTTGTTTTGTTTTTTAAGCTCTTTAGTGGAGCTTGAAAGTTAAATGTCATAGGCAATAAAATTAAAAAGCCAACAAAACCTACAAATTCTATAGGGATTGTGTGACCCAAAATGCAAATTATACTCATGGTTTGCAGACAGCTTGAGTCCATCACAATGACCAGGTAAAAGGATTTTAGAGGAGGAACAAAAATCCAAATAGGTACATTGTTAAGTATGGATCTTTCACAATTCAAGGATGCTGTATACATTACTGATCTCATTCCTCCCAAATCTTCACATGCACGAGGTTGTACATGATCTATCTAACCCTACCTTATTTATGTCAGCTAGTGCCACTAACCCACTGAGGCTTCATGATCCAGAAACTGTAGCCTTGTTCAGTTCTTCAGATTCATGTTCCCTGCCTTAGAGTTGCACATGTGGTTTCCTCTGCTGAGAATGCTGCACTTCACCCATATCCCTCTGGATTAGTGGTTCTCCTCAAGGGACATTTGAAAATGTCTAGAGACATTTTTGTTTGCCACAGTTGGGCAAAAGTCCCACTGGTATCCAGTAAGTAAAGGCCAGGGATATTGCTCTTTAAACACACTGCAGTGCACAGAACAAATCCCCACAATAAAGAATTATGCAGTCCCAAGTGTCAGTGCCAAGGCTGAGGCACTCTGCTCTATATAACTCATAGTTATCTGTCTTTCAGGTTTCACTTCTCCTGGGATGCCATCCTTGATCTCCATGATTAGATTAGGAAGTTCAAGTCACCTTACATTTCTACTTTGTAGCAATTATTGCAATTGAAATTAATTAATTTTCTGTTTGAGTATGTATGTAATCCAGTCAAAAGAATAGCTGGAAGGACATAAAGAAAGACATTGTAATCCCAAGAGTTTGGGAGGCCTAGGTGGGCCGATCACGAGGTCAAGAGATCCAGACCATTCTGGCCAACATGGTGAAATCCTGTCTCTACTACAAATACAAAAATTAGCTGGGCGTGGTGTTGCGCCTATAGTCCCAGCTACTGGGGAGGCTGAGGAGCAAGAATTGCTTGAGCCCCAGAGGCGGAGGTTGCAGAGAGCCGAGATCGCAGCACTACACTCTAGCCTGGTGACAGAGCAAGATTCCATCTACTGGTAACTGAACAGGAAAATGATCAAATTCCAGGGAATAATGGAAACATTTTTATCATTTCCCTTAGTCAGTGCTGTCATCTTTCAATGGATTCCCCAGTTCTACCTTCCTTTACTTTTCTCCTTAAGAGTCCAGATTCACTCAGAATGCCCTTGTCACTTACTCCCATTTCATTTTGAGGTTTCTTAAATCCAAGGCCCAAGACGGACATTTCAGTTTGTCCCTGGTCCTCCTGACATGACCCACAAACTCTTTTTAAAAATATTTTGCTAATAACAGTCACAACTTATGGATTGTCGTTGATGTGTTTCCATTGCCCTCAAACTTCCTATTTGAACAGGGATGAGAACAGAAATGAATGAAGTTCCAACAACAGTTCTTGCTGCCACATCCACTGGGAAGAAATAGACAAGATAAATTAGGGAGAAAGAAGAGTTCCTATACCTGGAAGTCAACACACATGTTCAATCTTCACTCCCAAGTCCTAAATCCTACCTCACAATTTTCTTGCTTTCTCCCTTCACTCCAAATTACCATAGTACTGCTTTCTTATCTTATTCTATTTGGGCTCCTATACCAAAAAATTATAGATTGAGTATTATAAAGAGAAATATATTCTTATAGTTCTGGAGACTGGGAGGTCCAAGATCAAGGTGCCAGCAGATTCACTGTCTAGTGAGGGCCCCAGTTCCTCTTTCATAGATAGCCATCGTTTTCCTGTTCCTTCACGTGGTGGAAGGGGTGAGAGATCTTTTGGGGGTCTCCTTTCCAGGACATTAATCTCTTTTATGAGGGTATTTCCCTAATGTCCCACACTAACTAATCACCTCCCAAAAGTCCCACATCCCAAACTCTTACGCTGGGGATTCAGTTTCGACATACAAATTTTGGTGGGGACCCAAATCTTCAGGCTATAGCACTTATTCTGAGCCTTATCCTTTCTTATTGCTACATATTTTACTTAGATGAACTTTCTCTAGGCTCCACAGCACAATGTGTCCACTCTATCCCAGCACCTATCATAATATGCTGTAATTGATATTTCTGGTGTTTCTTCCTATGAAATTGTGAGCTCCTGGAGTTGAGGAACCATGTTTTGACTATCTTTATGTACTTAACATATTAGCAAAATGGCCTTGTTTCTATTCTGAAAGGGCAAATATTTATTAGAGAAACTCACTCTATTTTAAAGCTGAAAGTAATAATTTCACTCATTTGTATTACAGTAAAACTCTGGTACATTTTGAAAAATTCTTTAGTTTTAAATCTCCAAAGACAATGGTGTAACTATAGCACTAAAACCTATTTCATTCTTTGAATGAACATTCATAAAATTGGAAAAACAATTGGTTAAGAAAGATACGGAAAAATACTTAACCTCATGAGTAATCAAATAAATACAACTTTAAAACAATTAAATACAATTTTTAGTTTTTTTTTTAATAAAATGAGACTATCTATTGTTGGCAAGAGTGTAGTCACATAGCCATTCTTATTCATCTTTAAAGTGTAAATTGCTAAAAAGTCTTCCTAAAGGCAATTCAGCAGTGAGTACCAAGACAACTGAAATACAGCTGATATCAACAATAGAAATGGGTTTGTTGTGATTTTCAAAAAGTAATTCCAAAGTATCACAGCTCTTCCTCTTTTCCTTCCTTTCCCACTCCCTCTTCACTTTCCCTTTCCTCTCTTGTAGATGGCATCACTAGAAACCAAGAAGATGGTAAGGCCTGGAGGTGGCAGAGCTGAAGAGTTCAGAGAAGGAGGCCTGATGAAGAAATACAATTCTAATGGTAAACCTAGGGAATCAGGAAATCAATTTAACTAAGCCAGCTTCAGTTATGGCTTCTATACAATCCAGTATTGTAAACCCATTAAATAGAAATTCATCATAAGAAACCATTGGGAATAGAGGTTAATTAAATACATAATTAGAATCTGGTTTCTCACAAAGTCCTGGGAGAGACTAAAACTAAAAATTTTTCACTTGCACAAAAAGTGGTCATTTGCTTTGCTTTGTGTATTCTAATACCCTCCAAATTTATCTTTTAAAACCCAACATAAGATCATTTTTTAAAAATCCTTTTTTATTATTTAATAATTGCTGGAGACAATTCAGAATCTTTCTTAGGTTTTACACAGTCATTGCCAGCTACTCTTTATCTCTGTGGCTCTTGATTCAATTCAATTTGGCAGGCATTTATGGAGTGCCTACTGTGTACCAGGCACCATGCTAGGTATAGTATGTAAACATGAATGTGACACCATCTCTGTTCTTACAGATTACATGACCCCGCAGAAGAAACAGGCACAAATACAAATGTTGACAGAAAAATAAGATGTGTCACAATTGACTTAGATACCAACTCCCACAATGGCACAGAGGAGGAAGCGGGGCAGTGCTCCCTGGAATGACACAAACAAAAACAACAGTATCTGAGCTTGTTCTTGAAGGACTAGTAGTTTACCAAGCAAAATGGAAAACAGAAATTGAGTCCAGGTCCAGATATCAAGAAGCACAAAGAGATCCAGAAAAGACCATGGAGAATTCAAAGACCAGCAACAGGCTTCAAAAGCCTTATGTGAATAGGGCATGCAGGGATTTGTTGGAGGCGAGGGTGGGTTGGAGAGCTGGAGATGAGATTAGTGAACACCATGCCTCTCTCTTGTATTAAAGAGGCCACAGGGAAGACGAAGCTCAGTTGTATTCAACAAAGTCCACTCAGGTAGCACCATGAAGGAAGGGATGTAACAGAGACACGGGAGTAGTGGAATCAGTCAAGAGGGAATTTTAAAGGTCAAAGATGAAAGGATGGCCTGCCGCAGTGGCTCATGCCTGTAATCCCAGCACTTTGGGAGGCCGAAGTGGGCGGATCACGAGGTCAGGAGATAGAGACCATCCTGGTCAGCATGGTGAAGCCCCACCTCTACTAAAATACAAAAAATTAGCCGGGCATAGTGGTGTGCGCCTGTAGTCCCAGCTACTCCAGAGCCTGAGGCAGGGGAATCTCTTGAACCTGGGAGGCAGAGATTGCAGTGAGCTGAGATCTCGCCACTGCACTCCAGCCTGGGCTGCAGAGCTAGACTCCATCTCAAAAAAAAAAAAAAAGAAAGAAAGAAAGAAAGAAAGAAAGAAAGAAAGAAAGAAAGAAA
>NC_045440.1:132113928-132129771 GCF_002776525.5 Piliocolobus tephrosceles | reverse complement strand
AAAGAAAGAAAGAAAGAAAGAAAGAAAGAAAGAAAGAAAGAAAGAAAAGAAAGGATGTGGGTCAAAATGGAGTTTGGCATGAAGCATCAACAGGAAGCTGCTTCTATAGGAAATCTTAGGATTTGCTCAGAACATCTGAGGGTCTGGGTAGAGGGTCTTATTTTCATTTCATACTTGATGTGCACGGACCCTTCTCCTCTCACCCCCAGCACATAGGAAGGGGGATGGACACTGTTGGAACAAGATGGTCTTGGATTCAGAAATAAAAGGAGTCAGAAGCTGAAGACCTAAGGGTAACACGAGACGTCCGGGTTCTGAAAGCAGGGCAACCTGGAATTTTTGGAAAGTGAATTGACTTTCTGTAGCTGATTCTTTTTTATTTTAGGAAAATAAAAATTATTACTTTTTCTTTAAATGACAAAATTATATATATTTATTATGTACAGCATAATATTTTAAATATATATACATTTTGGAATAAGTAAGTTGGGCTAATTGACATTACTTAATTTTTATTTTTAGTGGTGAGAATGCTTAAACTCTATTCTGTTAGTATTTTTTTAAAAATACATATGTTGTTACTAACAATAGTCATCATGTTATACAATGGACCTTTTGAACATATGCCTCCTCTCTAACTGAAATTTTGTGTCCTTTGACCAACATCTTTCTAACATTCCCCCACCCACACTTCCCCAGTCCCCAGTAACCACCATTCTATGCAATTTCTATGAGTTTAACTTCTTTAGATTCTACATATAACTGACATCATGCAATATTTGTCTTTCTATGCTTGGCTTATTTCACTTAACAAAATGTCCTCCAGTTCCATCTATGTTGTTGCAAATAGCAGGATTTCCTTCTTGTTTATGGTTGAAGAGTATTCCTTTGTGTATATATACCACAATTTTTAAAATTCATTCATTCGTTGATGGGCACTTAGGTTGATTCCACATCTTGGCTACTGTAATGCTGCAGTGAAAGTGCAGGCATCTCTCTGGACATACTGATTTCATTTCCTTTGTAATACACGCCCAATAGTGGGGTTGCTGGATCATATGGTGGCCCTATTTTTAACTTTTTGAGGAATCCCGTGACTGATTCTAAGTTAGTAAGGTAAAATTAAGAACAGGTTTTAATTTATGTTCCTGCAGAAATGTTTCTAGTAGTATGATTGTCACATGCAGCTGCTGGGGTCCGTGAAAGCACAGTTATAAGAGCTTGGGCATCAGCATCAGGCAAT
The DNA here is from genome assembly GCF_002776525.5 of Piliocolobus tephrosceles. Classification (NCBI taxonomy): domain Eukaryota; kingdom Metazoa; phylum Chordata; class Mammalia; order Primates; family Cercopithecidae; genus Piliocolobus; species Piliocolobus tephrosceles. The sequence continues at coordinate 132,128,528 of NC_045440.1, read as the reverse complement.
GAGAATCTGATTCCTGCTTCTTCCCTCACCAGCTGTGTCATCTCCAGCATGCTATCTAACCTGTGTGAACCTCAGTTTTCTCCTCTATAAAATGGAGACGTTCATTAATTAAGTATTGTTGAAGGCATAAACGTATAGCATTCATGAAGGTCTTAGTCCTCTACTTGGCATGTGGTATGCAATAAATATTGATTGGTTCATTTGGCCAACAAGTATTATAGTTCCTGATACTTGGAAAACTGATGTTTACTTTTTCAGTAGCTCTGATACCCATAGTTGATCCCCTGATCCCCTGGATCCACAGTGATCCAATGAGTGAAATCAGACAAAGATGTTTATCTCCACTTTTACAAATAAGGAGGCAGGCTTAGGGGTCTACACAGAAATTCCAAAAGTTGCACAGTGAATACAGAATAAAACTGAGAATAGATTCCAAGCATTTGACTAAGTTTTAAGTGCCTTATAATGTATCGCCCATCCTTTGATATTTGTCTTCTTCCACAAATATTATTGAGTTTCTGTGATGAGCTAATCCCTGTGGTAAATAGAGTATTCTATGTCCTGAGAGTGAAGGCTTAAGTATCTCACAATCCTGCGCTTCAAATCTCACCCTCCTCCCATTTTATGATAAGAAACGTGTTGTATTCAACTCTCTCAGTGGAAACTAGTAGAGATCGTGGCACAAAGTAATTGCTCGTTAAATAGTCAATGAGATTATTGATCAATGGATTATTCTAATACAATCTGTTCTGTGACAACTGTCCCTACAATTGCAGGTACTGAGCAGAAGGAGGAACCTTTTCTCTGCAGTATCCCATAGGTGTGCAGTAATGCATAGGCTTTGAAGACAAATAGACCAGTTTTAAATCCCAGTACTGTGTGACTTTGGGCAGCATGAAACTCGGTGAACTTTATCAGGAATAAACTTTATTTGAAGTTCATTTGGAACTTCAATGTCTTTATTTGGAAAATGCAGCCAATAACACTTGCCTGGCAAACTTGTTTTGAGAATTAAATGAGTTTGCCAGTTGAAAGTGCCTAGGTTAGTAAGCTGTCGTGTAGGAAGTGCCAGATCAATAGTAGTGATTATTACTTGTGCAAGGTACAAGAGGTGGCATCAATTTGAGATTCACAAATATGCTAGGTATATAGTGGGACCATCACCCTAACCTGAATTATGGCTGGAATATCCCATTGGGTTAAGCCACACTCTGAACACAGGGTTCCTTCTCAGATTGAGAAATCCTTTGTCAGCATTCTCTTCACCACTGTACATGGGGAGGTAGGGACAAGTGCTGGCCTTCCACCACTGCTTCCTCTTACCTGGAGGGGGGTGGCTGAGTCATGCTGACTTGCACCCAGTACAGCTTGTGCCTGTGTCATTACAGTGCAGAGGTCTGCAGGCGCCACTAAAGTGAGTTCTGGCTTTTTATCCTCCTTGTTACAAAGGCCAGAATCACACATACAACAGAAATGTAAACAAATTTTCCAAGCCTCTATTTGTTCTCAAATTGGTCAATGTTTCCTGTCCCACTGCCCCTGGATCCCCACCCTCCACTCTAAACCTCAAAGACTAAGAATGCAAATAAGTGAAATCTTCAATAGTTATTGATTTGAAGAGAAACTTTGAGCTTGAAACCTTGAATTTTTTTTTTTTAAGATTATTTGTAACACTTTAAGTAAAAACTTGGACAACAGTTTAATTTCTGCATACTTTTGAAAATGTTCATAGAATAATTGAACCCAGAAATATGATGGATTAAAACCTAGAAATCCAATAAATAAAAAATGGAAACAATCTTAATGATAAATAAGAGGAAAATGATCAACTAAAATTGTGAAATTGTGATACACTTACATATTGTAATATTATCCCTAAGACAATGTTAGTTTTAGTGACATTAGAAAAATGTTTAAAATATAACGTGTTAAAACAAAGACAGAAAGCTGCATACAGCAGGATTCCAATTGTTAAATATGTTTAAAATGTACCAAGACTACGTCTATGTATGATTATAATTATTATTTTTACCTGTTCTTTATGCATATCCACCTTTATACAACAAATGCTTAAAATCACATCTATTCAAAAATGTTTTAAAAATGTAATAGTATAACTAATTTTCAATCGTCTTTGCCCTTGAAAGGGAGTTCTAAGACCAATCACTTCAGTAAGAACTTAACTGGTAAACACTTGTCTCTCATGAAGTTCTAGTCATTCTCATTGACATGAACAAGTTAAAGACTGAGCAACAAATGTGTTCATGAAGAGTCAAGTGCTGTCTGAGTTGCCAAATTTCTAGAGAACAGTGTTGTATGGAATAAAATGAAAATAAAATCCTGGATTGAGAGTTAGGAAATCAAAGTATTAATACTAGCTGTGCCACTAAATGGCTGTAGAGCTGGACTAGCTTACTTTCCCTCTTTGTTTTTGACTTGTTTCATTTGTAAAATGAGAAAAAATCATTCCTTCACTCATCCATTTATTCACTTCTTTAAGAAATGTTTCTCAAGGTTATCTTGTAGGTTGAGTACTGTTGTAGACACTGAGGACAGATCAGTGGAAAAAAACAAATGTAGCTCTTACCTTCAGAGAACTTATGGTCCAGTGGGGAAGACAAACCATGGATTACTAAGTAAATATGTGTAATAGTGTCAGGTGCTGTGAAGGAAAATGAAGCCAGGTAAGGAGAAAGAGAGCAGCCTGCAAGGTCCCTAAGGAGGTGATTTGTAAGTAGATAACTGAGTGAAACATAGAAGCAAATCTTGCTGCAATCCAGAGGGGAGGGTGTCCCAGGCAGAGGGAACAGACTATGCAATACATGGGAAATGGAAGTGTGACTGGAGTCGACAGATTCAGGCAGAGACTGAAGAAAATGAAAGTCAATTCTTTTCCCCTGCCGTTTAACCAAATAGAATCCATGGGAGAGCCTGTCAGCAGGCTCAAAATGCTCCCGGCGCACGTGAGCTCTAAAGTCCAAGGCCTTCACACAGGGAGTGCATTACAGGAACTTCATCAGTTCTGCCGTGATGCTTTGAAGGCCCGCTGTGCAACTATTAGCTGATCACATTTAACAAACAGTGACGCAGTCACCAGGCATGTTTGTACCCAAGCAGGTGATGATTTTCTCTCCGCTGACTCCAGTCAAGGACTTTTCGCTTCCAGGTTTCAGGCTCCAGGTGACGTTGGGCACAGAGGGTCAGGAGGAAAGTGAACAGGTCACGCACCGGGCAGGTGACATGATCGGTGCTCAGCTCACATTTCAAAGGGCCCACTTTTCCTCCTATGTGTCAAGCACACAGTTACTTTGAATGCTGCAGAGTAGGATGATTCATCAATTTCCAAACCCTTGAGAAAGGAATCATTGTTTAGATATTTTGAATGTTTTCCTACCCCTTACAGAGGTAGCTACAGCTCAGGAAGATGAACTGAAATGAAGGTAAGAACAAAAAAAGAAGCAATTGGTCTCATCTATAATTATAAGCCTTATCATTTATTGTGCAGTAATAGTTGCTTTTCCAAGCAGACATTATTAATTAGTGAAATAACGACGCAATTTGCATTCATCCTGATTCAGAAAAATTCAAACTACTTCAACAGACCAAGCATAGGTAACTCAGCCTAATTACTTTTTGCTTTTTTGTTAGATGGGGAAACTGAGGCATAGAAATGGAATGGATCATGAAATGAAGTAAAGTAAAAGAAGTTTTAGTCAAAACTTCATAGAAATCAGATTTTCATCAAGGATGAAAGTGAATTGGGATTATTTGTAGAGATGTATGAGAGTAGAAGGAGGTTAATCACTTTCTGATTAGGTTAACCTCTGAGTATCACCATCAGCTTTGACAGGTCATCTAAGCTCTCTGAGTTAGTTTGTCTTCCCATAAAATGGAACTGTCAATACTCGTCTAACATGCATGATTGTTCTGCAGAATAAATGATAAACCTGTGTGCCTGCAAAACAAAACTGGGTTGTCATGTGAATGGATAGCTATTGCCCAGAGCCCAGAAGAAGCACCATTTCAGGAGTGGGGTGGGGAGGAGGCTCTGCATTAACCTAGAGTGTGTTGGGCTACATAGTTCTGAAAGAACTTCTATCCAGCGATCTGGGACCACACAACAGAAGGAAATTAAAATCAGCTTAAGAAAAGTGTGTGATGTCTAGTTGGGTTTCTAATCTGAGGCATACAGAAGAATCTTGGCAGGTCTGTTTTCCACAAAAAAAAAAAAAAAAAAAAAAAAAAAAAACCCAGGAAGACAGAAAAGAACACAGCCAGGAGGGTTTAGAATCAAGTGGTTCCAACCATATATCCAACCATCCAATGAACTCATTCTGAAATGAGTTGATTTGTGAGAGCATTTGTAGGCCTGCTTTTACAGGATGGTAGGTTTGTGACACAGAGAAGCTCTCATGGCTAAAATGTTCAGCTGTGGGCAATTAGAACTGACAGCATGTATCTAAAAAAAATGGCATTCACAAGTACTTCATGCACTTTAGGAAAACATGTATATTGGATAAATATAAATAGCACAGGTGGCCAGGAGTGTTTTCCCATGTTAGTTTCTTTTTGTTTTGTTTTGTTTAAACAAGGGTCAACCAGTCTTCTGAGGTAAAAGAGAAGAAACAATAAATAATCAGAGACACAATCTCATGAAGGCTCTTTGTTTTTTAAACTCAAAGAAACAGAAGCTGAGAGAGGTTTAGTCACTTCACTTAGATTACTAAGTGTAGAGTGTTAAATCAGAATCCTGAGTCAGGGATCTTCCCTTCCAAGCAAGGTGTTTTCTTACTTCACCCAACATGGCTCTTCATGGATGCACCTTCCTGAGTTGCAGCCAGCTCCTCGGAGGGTAGGATGACTGTCACTTCTGAGTCTTAAGATCAGGCCATGATGTGGTTTGGCTATGTCTCTGCCCACATCTCATCTTGAATTGTAGCTTCCATAATTCCCATGTGTTGTGGAAGGAAACTGGTGGGAGATAACTGAATCATAGGGGCGGTTTCACCCACACTGTTTTAGTGGTAGTGAAAAAGTCTCACTAGATCTGATGGTTTTATAGGGGAAAGCAAAGCCTTTTTCCTTGGTTCTCATTCTCTCTTGCCTGCTGCCATGTAAGACGTGCTTTTTCACCTTCCAGCATGATTGTGAGGCCTCCCCAGTCATGTGGAACTGTGAGTCCATTAAACCTCTTTTTCTTTATAAATCACCCAGTCTCAGGTGTGTCTTTATTGGCAGTATGAGAAAAGACTAATGCAGGTCACTCAGGATTCTCACCCCAATGAGAATAAAATGAAAAGCAAAGTGGTTGAGCAAAAGCAATATGCTGTTTGGACTCGGGGATCTGGCTGTGATCTCAGATAAGTCAGTGAACTTCACTGAGTGTCAATTTCTTCATCTGTTAAATATGGATAATGGAGGCTACGTTGCTGATTTGTCTGAGCATCGAATGTTAAAGAAAATGATAAGTGAAATACGTTAATAAAGAGGAAAACAGCAAAAAAAATCCCTGTTCTTTCTCCTTCTGCTTCACTTTCTTCTCTTCAATGCTATTATTATCTTTTATCATCTTACCCTCGTTCAATGGCATGAAAACAGCTTCTCATTTCATCTAGGTCTTCATCACATATATTTGATTTTCTTTATTGGGCTCTAGGAGCATGAACACAGTACAGACTGTCTTATATTGGCTTCATCTTTCTTCAAGCCACACTCATCTTTCTGAATAACCTGAATGAAGGCAGGAAGCAGGATGACAAGAGGCTCTGCATCTTTCCCTATTTATCAATCGGTAGGAATAATGCAAGGATTATATGTTTTTCCCCACCATGGACTGTAATATTCTATTCTATTGCCTTGAATTGCTTGTGATAAGGAGGGAGTGTTTGTTAAATATTATCTAGCTAATAGTACCCTTATTTGTATAGGGCACCTGTTATCCCAAGGTTTCACTTTACCCTACAAATATCTCATTATCTAAACGATATATCCCAGTGCCGCCAATAACCAAATCTCCTCCACAACCTCAGTTTCCAAAAGAACTAAAAGTTCTAAAAAGAATTATTTGGTTGTGTTTCTAGGCTGTTTTCCCGCCCCTTGGAAAATATTGTGTCACATGTTGAAAGGAGACTTTATTTTTCTGTTGAGACCCAGGAAGCAATAAGGTCTGAGGCACTGGGTTGGGAGATAGGAGGTCCATGATTTGACAGTGATTGCGGTGGTTATTTTGATGCTAACATACTTGATCACTTACCACATGGCTTGTGATTCTTATGTTTTAATTGATTTAATTCTAACCAAAATACAGGTTAGGGTATTTTTGATATAGGGAACACAAGAACCAACTAAGAATGGTATAAATAAAAGAGAATATTATTATCTCACTTAAAACACTCGTGATGGTAGGATGCTTTCAGGATTGGTTCCACACCTTGGGATTCTCCCCTCTTTACCCTGTTGGCTTTTGCCTTCAATGTTTTCTCTCAATGAACACAAGGTGGCTATTGTAGCTCCAGGCATCATAATAACATGCAAAATGTAAAAAGGGAAATGAATATCTGTTTTTGAGCCCCTTTTTAAGAACAAGGAAAATTTCCTAAAAGCCCCTAGAGAACTTTTCTCCATGTGTCATTGAACCCATGTCCATTATTAAGACAATCACAGGCAAGGGAGGAAAGCTGCTGCCCTTGGCTTAAATTGGCCAGTGCATGCCCACATGTACACATGCACACAGACACACACACACACACCATTCCACGGATAGCACACAAACTCTCATAAAGCAAAAGAATGCCAATGAACTCTTCAAGATTAAGGTTCTATTATCAGGCAAAAGCGGAAAGAACAACCATCAGCTAAGTAGCTATTGCTAGCCTGAGAAGCAGAGGTTCAGAGTAGTTATTAACTACATCAGTCAGGGTAAATTGACGACTGTGACAAAGGACTTTAAAATATTAGTGGACTAGAGAGGGGCGGAGCAAGATGGCCGAATAGGAACAGCTCCAGTCTCCAACTCCCAGCGCGAGCGACACAGAAGACCAGTGATTTCTGCATTTTCAACTGAGGAGCGCAGCCCATCGCCAGCAACGGATCAAAGCAGGTCAGAGAATGACTTTGACGAGATGAGAGAAGAAGGCTTCAGTCCATCAAAATTCTCAGAGCTAAAGGAGGAATTACGTACCCAGCGCAAAGAAACTAAAAATCTTGAAAAAAGAGTGGAAGAATTGACAGCTAGACTAATTAATGCAGAGAAGGTCATAAATGAAATGACAGAGATGAAAACCATGACATGAGAAATACGTGACAAATCCACAAGCTTCAGTAACCGACTCGATCAACTGGAAGAAAGAGTATCAGCGATTGAGGATCAAATGAATGAAATGAAGCGAGAAGAGAAACCAAAAGAAAAAAAAAGAAAAAGAAATGGACAAAGCCTGCAAGAAGTATGGGATTATGTAAAAAGACCAAATCTACGTCTGATTGGGGTGCCTGAAAGTGAGGGGGAAAATGGAACCAAGTTGGAAAACACTCTTCAGGATATCATCCAGGAGGACTTCCCCAACCTAGTAGGGCAGGCCAACATTCAAATTCAGGAAATACAGAGAACACCACAAAGATACTCCTCCAGAAGAGCAACTCCAAGACACATAATTGCCAGATTCACCAAAGTTGAAATGAAGGAAAAAATCTTAAGGGCAGCCAGAGAGAAAGGTCAGGTTACCCACAAAGGGAAGCCCATCAGACTAACAGCAGACCTCTCGGCAGAAACTCTACAAGCCAGAAGAGAGTGGGGGCCAATATTCAACATTCTTAAAGAAAAGAATTTTAAACCCAGAATTTCATATCCAGCCAAACTAAGTTTCATAAGTGAAGGAGAAATAAAATCCTTTACAGATAAGCAGATGCTTAGAGATTTTGTCACCACCAGGCCTGCCTTACAAGAGACCCTGAAGGAAGCCCTAAACATGGAAAGGAACAACCGGTACCAGCCATTGCAAAAACATGCCAAAATGTAAAGACCATCGAGGCTAGGAAGAAACTGCATCAACTAACGAGCAAAATAAACAGTTAATATCATAACGGCAGGATCAAGTTCACACATAAAAATATTAACCTTAAATGTTAATGGACTAAATGCTCCAATTAAAAGACACAGACTGGCAAACTGGATAAAGAGTCAAGACCCATCAGTCTGCTGTCTTCAGGAGACCCATCTCACATGCAGAGACATACATAAGCTCAAAATAAAGGGATGGAGGAAGATCTACCAAGCAAATGGAGAACAAAAAAAAGCAGGGGTTGCAATCCTAGTCTCTGATAAAATAGACTTTAAACCATCAAAGATCAAAAGAGACAAAGAAGGCCATTACATCATGGTAAAGGGATCAATTCAACAGGAAGAGCTAACTATCCTAAATATATATGCACCCAATACAGGAGCACCCAAATTCATAAAGCAAGTCCTTAGAGACTTACAAAGAGACTTAGACTCCCATACAATAATAATGGGAGACTTCAACACTCCACTGTCAACATTAGACAGATCAACAAGACAGAAAGTTAACAAGGATATCCAGGAATTGAACTCATCTCTGCACCAAGGGGACGTAATAGATATCTATAGAACTCTCCACCTCAAATCAACAGAATATACATTCTTCTCAGCACCACATTGCACTTATTCCAAAATTGACCACATAATTGGAAGTAAAGCACTCCTCAGCAAATGTAAAAGAATAGAAATTATAACAAACTGTCTCTCAGACCACAGTGCAATCAAACTAGAACTCAGGACTAAGAAACTCAATCAAAACCGCTAAGCTACATGGAAACTGAACAACCTGCTCCTGAATGACTACTGGGTACATAACAAAATGAAGGCAGAAATAAAGATGTTCTTTGAAACCAATGAGAACAAAGATACAACATACCAGAATCTGTGGGACACATTTAAAGCAGTGTGTAGAGGGAAATTTATAGCACTAAATGCCCACAAGAGAAAGCTGGAAAGATCTAAAATTGACACTCTAACATCACAATTAAAAGAACTGGAGAAGCAAGAGCAAACACATTCAAAAGCTAGCAGAAGGCAAGAAATAACTAAGATCAGAGCAGAACTGAAGGAGATAGAGACACAAAAAACCCTCCAAAAAATCAATGAATCCAGGAGTTGGTTTTTTGAAAAGGTCAACAAAATTGACAGACCACAAGCAAGACTAATAAAGAAGAAAAGAGAGAGGAATCAAATAGACACAATAAAAAATGATAAAGGGAATATCACCACTGACCCCACAGAAATACAAACTACCATCAGAGAATACTATAAACACCTCTACGCAAATCAACTGGAAAATCTAGAAGAAATGGATAATTTCCTGGACACTTGCACTCTTCCAAGACTAAACCAGGAAGAAGTTGAATCCCTGAATAGACCAATAGCAGGCTCTGAAATTGAGGCAATAATTAATAGCCTACCAACCAAAAAAAGTCCAGGACCAGATGGATTCACAGCTGAATTCTACCAGAGGTACAAGGAGGAGCTGGTACCATTCCTTCTGAAACTATTCCAATCAATTGAAAAAGAGGGAATCCTCCCTAACTCATTTTATGAGGCCAACATCATCCTGATACCAAAGCTTGGCAGAGACACAACAAAAAAAGAGAATTTTAGACCAATATCCCTGATGAACATCGATGCAAAAATCCTCAATAAAATACTGACAAACTGGATTCAGCAGCACATCAAAAAGCTTATCCACCATGATCAAGTGGGCTTCATCCCTGGGATGCAAGGCTGGTTCAACATTCACAAATCAGTAAACGTAATCCAGCATATAAACAGAACCAAAGACAAGAACCACATGATTATCTCAATAGATGCAGAATAGGCTTTTGCAAAATTCAACAGCCCTTCATGCTAAAAATGCTCAATAAATTCGGTATTGATGGAACGTACCTCAAAATAATAAGAGCTATTTATGACAAACCCACAGCCAATATCATACTGAATGGGCAAAAACTGGAAAAATTCCCTTTGAAAACTGGCGCAAGACAGGGATGCCCTCTCTCACCACTCCTATTCAACATAGTGTTGGAAGTTCTGGCTAGGGCAATCAGGCAAGAGAAAGAAATCAAGGGTATTCAGTTAGGAAAAGAAGAAGTCAAACTGTCCCTGTTTGCGGATGACATGATTGTATATTTAGAAAACCCCATTGTTTCAGCCCAAAATCTCCTTAAGCTGATAAGCAACTTCAGCAAAGTCTCAGGATACAAAATTAATGTGCAAAAATCACATGCATTCTTATACACCAATAACAGACAAACAGAGAGCCAAATCATGAATGAACTTCCATTCACAATTGCTTCAAAGAGAATAAAATACCTAGGAATCCAACTTACAAGGGATGTAAAGGACCTCTTCAAGGAGAATTACAAACCACTGCTCAGTGAAATCAAAGAGGACACAAACAAATGGAAGAACATACCATGCTCATGGATAGGAAAAATCAATATCGTGAAAATGGCCATACTGCCCAAGGTAATTTATAGATTCAATGCCATCCCCATCAAGCTACCAATGAGTTTCTTCACAGAATTGGAAAAAATGGTTTTAAAGTTCATATGGAACCAAAAAAGAGCCCGCATTGCCAAGACAATCCTAAGTCAAAAGACAAAGCTGGAGGCATCATGCTACCTGACTTCAAACTATACTACAAGGCTACAGTAACCAAAACAGCATGGTACTGGTACCAAAACAGAGATATAGACCAATGGAACAGAACAGAGTCCTCAGAAATAATACCACACATCTACAGCCATCTGATCTTTGACAAACCTGAGAGAAACAAGAAATGGGGAAAGGATTCCCTATTTAATAAATGGTGCTGGGAAAATTGGCTAGCCATAAGTAGAAAGCTGAAACTGGACCCTTTCCTTACTCCTTATACGAAGATTAATTCAAGATGGATTAGAGACTTAAATGTTAGACCTAATACCATAAAAACCCTAGAATAAAATCTAGGTAGTACCATTCAGGACATAGGCATGGGCAAGGACTTCATGTCTAAAACACCAAAAGCAATGGCAGCAAAAGCCAAAATTGACAAATGGAATCTAATTAAACTAAAGAGCTTCTGCACAGCAAAAGAAACTACCATCAGAGTGAACAGGCCACCTACAGAATGGGAGAAAATTTTTGCAATCTACTCGTCTGACAAAGGGCTAATATCCAGAATCTACAAAGAACTCAAACAAATATACAAGAAAAAAAAACAAACAACCCCATCCAAAAGTGGGGAAAGGATATGAACAGACATTTCTCAAAAGAAGACATTCATACAGCCAACAGACACATGAAAAAATGCTCATCATCACTGGCCATCAGAGAAATGCAGATCAAAACCACAATGAGATACCATCTCACACCAGTTAGAATGGCAATCATTAAAAAGTCAGGAAACAACAGGTGTTGGAGAGGATGTGGAGAAATAGGAACACTTTTACACTGTTGGTGGGATTGTAAACTAGTTCAACCATTATGGAAAACAGTATGGCAATTCCTCAAGGATCTAGAACTAGATTTACCATATGACCCAGCCATCCCACTACTGGGTATATACCCAAAGGATTATAAATCATGCTGCTATAAAGACACATGCACACGTATGTTTATTGCGGCACTATTCACAATAGCAAAGACTTGGAATCAACCCAAATGTCTATCTGTGACAGACTAGATTAAGAAAATGTGGCACATATACACCATGGAATACTATGCAGCCATAAAAAAGGATGAGTTTGCGTCCTTTGTAGGCACATGGATGCAGCTGGAAACCATCATTCTTAGCAAACTATTACAAGAAGAGAAAACCAAACACCACATGTTCTCACTCATAGTTGGGAACTGAACAATGAGATCACTTGGACTCAGGAAGGGGAACATCACACACCGGGGCCTATCCTGGGGAGGGGGGAGGGATTGCATTGGGAGTTATACCTGATATAAATGATGAATTGATGGGTGCTGATGAGTTGATGGGTACAGCACACCAACATGGCACAAGTATACATATGTAACAAACCTGCACGCTATGCACATGTACCCTAGAACTTAAAGTATTAAAAAAAAAAATTAGTGGACTAATAGAATGAAAATTTTTATCCTCCCATTCAGCTGGCAATAGAGAAAGAAAGGGAAAATTGTCCATGGAAAGTTCTGGGTCAGGCCTAAAAGTGCTGCATATCACTCAGCTCACATCCCATTGGACATAACTCAGCCCCCCCACCACACAACTGCAAGGGAGAGAAAGAAAGGGGAGCACTCTCCCATGGTCACAGAGCAGGTGGCCCAGCAGAGATGTCATGCCAAGTAGGTCTTATGCATGGGTGAAGCCACATTGCCTGTCATCCTGATAGTCCTCCTACCTGTGTGGCACTTTTAGCTATCAATGAATTTAATTTTCCTATCAACACATTTCCTGCTGAAACCATCTATGGTAATTCCTGCCTTTATCATGGTACCTAAATTGTCCTTTTAAAACTTACACCAGATCTTGCCTGAGGTCTCAATTTCCTTGACCTCTTGGATATTAGATATTATTGGCTCCCTGTTCTAGAACCGTCACCTTTCCTCAGTTCTCAGACATTAACTGTTCCTGTCTTTCTGCCAGTCCATCCTTTCCCATTACAGTTTTTTTTCTCCTTTCTGATCCCAGTTCTTTTCCCTCTACCCATCTCCCTGTGGACAACTCTGCCCATGATGATGGCTCCATTCTGATCTTTGTATTAACGTCTGCAAAATGCACATTATTATTCTGAGCCTGTCACCTGACCATAGGCAGTAATTCAGATGCTAACATTATTACAATGACTATTGTTTCCTATATTCACACTACCATTATTATTACTCCTAGAAATGTCTTGGTACATATCAGATACTATGGTAAGTACTTTTCTCATTTTATCTTTTAAACCTCTCATAAATCCTAGGGATTTTTTCTCCATCCCTCACTTTGGTTTTAGAAAAGAAATCTGAGGTTTATAGAGAAAAATAAAATGCTACTAAGTGGAAGAACAGGATTTCAAAACCAGACAGTCTGACTCCAAAACCAAAACTGTTAGCCCGTATGTGCAATTGCTTCTTAGACCTACAGGACTCTGCAAAAGATGCTTGAGTTCCCTTCAAGTATCTCTGAGCTTGACCCAAAGCTAAGCACATAGTAAGCGTAGACAAGTGCTAAATATAAACTCATCAGACCCAACAGCAAGTAGATCCTCTTCTGACAAAATCTACATCTCCTAAATTCTTCTTTTCACCGTTTTTTCTCTAATTATGCTTATATTGTTTCATCCTTGTTGACACATGCTCTTAGAGACATGGACAATGGCATCAGCTACAATTTATCAAACACTTATCCTGTTCCAGACAATGCTCTTCACACTCTAACCCTATGAGATTAGTCTCATTATTATTCCCATTTTACAGATGGGAAACAAGCTTAAAGACTGAGTGGACGAGATGGGGTAATCACGTAGAAGTTCAACTCTACCATCCACATTCCTATCCTTTAAGTTCTAACATTTGTTTCATAGATTCTCTTGAGGCTGTGTTTTTTCCTTCTTAGTCCTGTTGCCAAGACCCAGAGTAGATTCTCAAGTATCTGATTACAGAAACAGCCTCCTTGCTAAGCTATAACTAGTCCCCTCACCCTTTTAAATTAATGTTAGTAGATACCATTATTTTAATTGACCCCATTATCTGCTCTCCTGGTGTCTATTAATAGCATTTTCCAAAATCTTCACTCTGTATTAGTCAAAGGATTCCTTGTGTCTACACAGGACATATTTATCATTCTCTCCATTATTTAAGCTTAGTAAGGAGTATTGGGTGGGGCTTTCAAAGCGCCCTGCACATCAGACTATGAGGAATCCAGGCGTCATCTCCCAGGATTATTCTCATTGTTTCCTCAATCACTTTCTACTTTGTTGGCTCTTAAGGGGCACCTAGTCAGTGTTTATGGGAAGTACTTGATCAGTAAAAAGAACACAGACTTTGCGTTTATCCATTCATCCAACAACCACCACCCAATAAATTGACCACCTGCTAAGTGCTAGGCTCTATCACATTACCTGGATGGATATCATTAGAATTAAATGAGGTAATAATCAAGTCTTGGCTGGGCGCAATGGTTCGTACCTGTAATCCCAGCACTTTGGGAGGCCGAGGCGGGCGGATGACTTGAGGTCAGGAGTTTGAGACCAGCCTGGTCAACATGGCGAAACCCTGTCTCTACTAAAAATACAAAAATTAGCCAGGTGTAGTGGGGCACACCTGTAGTCCCAGCTACTCGGGAGGCTGAGGCATGAGAATCACTTGAACCCAGGAGGTGGAGGTTTCAGTGAGCTGAGGTCATGTCACTACACTCCAGCCTGGGTGACAGGGCAACACTCTGTCAGAAAAGAAAAGAAAAGAAAAGAAAAAGAAAGAAGGAAGGAAGGAGAAAGAGAGAAGGAAGGAAGGAAGGAAAGAGAGAGAGAGAGAAATAAAGAAAGAGAAAGGAAGGAAGGAAGGAAGGAAGGAAGGAAGGAAGGAAGGAAGGAAG
>NC_045440.1:132091792-132113918 GCF_002776525.5 Piliocolobus tephrosceles | reverse complement strand
AAGGAAGGAAGGAAGGAAGGAAGGAAGGAAGGAAGGAAGGAAGGAAGGAAGGAAAGAAAGAAGAGGAAAAAAGCCTTTAGAATAATTCCAGGCACATAGTAAGTGAACTATACATATATAAGTATGAATCCCCATTTCCTCTGGAATAAATGAATGTGTCAATGAATTCTCAAACTTACTGTTTCTTATCGTGTTGTTAAGCTGTGTCTCTTCTCCTGGTACTTTGCACTGGCTAGTCCCCCAAACCTGCCACTTGGTGCATGGAATGATTGTGATACGCAGCCAGTTTTTCTCCAGTATAGATCCTGCCAACTTTTGGTTTAGATTCTGCCTACCAGCCCTGCATTATTTTCACCTAACATCGATCCAACAAATATTTATCAAGTGCCCACGATATTCCTGGCACTGGGCTGGGCTCTGTAGATACAATGGTAAGCAAGATGGTTATGACCCCGAATAGAAAGAAGCAGTAACAACTAGGTGTAAAAAAGAATATGCTTGTGAAGTCTAGGGTACTATGAAAGAACACACTCAAAGCAAAGCACAATCTATCCATAAAACAATATTTGTCTTTCCTATTTGCCTGAGGAAACCTTTCCTTTTCCTTACACCAGTTCAATGCTACACATTTTAGGATGCTACTGGGTATAGCTACAGAACACAACACAGAACAAAACCTAAAATGACTTCAGTAGCATAAGACAAAGTTCGTTTTTATTTTTGTTTTTGTTTAGTTCATGTGATTGCGTAGTCTAGGGATAATTGATTTTAGGAGAAGCTTCATCTTATAACTCAAGGTAGGACCTAGAATTGCTTTCTCTCCACTTCTCAGCTCTAATTGTTCTGCATTTACTCCATTTTGGAAAGCTCCTTCTCTACTGGTCTCGAAATTATTGTTATTGTCTGCCAAGGACGCCCACTTCCTAGTTTACAAACAGCAAGGAGTGTATCAAATAAAAGTCCTGGCTTTTGTCTAATTAGCACTCCCCACCCCCATAAGTAGTGTAGCTACTGTATGGGGTAGACAGAAGAATGTATGTTGAGTAGGTAGTACTGAGCCACATGCACCACCTCTAGACCCAGGGATGAGGTCAGCTTACCTAAATTATATGGTCTGCCTGAGAGAGGAGTCATGTATAGGAATCATGCACATTTCTTCATATTTAAATTTATTGCAAAATTGCCATACAGTTTGAATTTCAATCTTAACCCCCACCAACAGCAAATGAAGGTTGTCATTTCTCTACATTCTCATTAACACTTGGTATCTTTTGAACCTTATTAATGCTAATACTTAAAGATGTGAAATGGAATCTTACTGTATGTGGGCTATTCTTGTCTCCTTTGTCATAAACTGCCAGTTTAAATAATTTGACTATTCTAAAATTAGGTTTTCCCCCATCATATTTATTTTACACACTTGTTTTATTTCTCTGTTGCTTTTTTTGCAAATAATTTTTATCAGTCTGTGTCTTTCCGCTTTGATGTTAATGCATTTGTCATGCAGATGCTTTGAATTTCAAGGTATCCAAAGTTATTAATCCTTTATGATGTGGTCTTTTTGTGCCCTATCTAAAAACTTCTTTTCTTGCCAAAGACAATAAAAATAATTTTCTATATATTTGCTTATAAGTTTTAAGGTTGTTTTGTTAGTCACCTCTAGTTTCTTCATTCACCTGGAATTTATTTTTGTGAATGTGAAGTAAGGACCTTATTTATTTGCTTATTTACTACAATTTGCATAGTCAAGTTTTTTCTAGTCCTATTTATTGGCAGGTCTATTCATTCCTGATGTTTTTTTTTTTATTATTATACTTTAAGTTCTAGGGTACATGTGCATAACGTGCAGGTTTGTTACATATGTATACATGTGCCATGTTGGTGTGCTGCACCCATCAGGGGGGAGGGGGGAGGCATTCCTGATGTTTTTTAATGTACTAAGTCTTTGCTTCTAAATGAGTCTAATTCTGGGTTCTATATCTATTAACATCCTTTTGCGCTTTCTAACTTTCTTTCTTCTTTCGTACTATTTTTTTTCCTCTTTCCCTGCCTTTTTTCACATTGGTCAGATTGTCTTTATTTCTTCCCCTTTCCTCATGCTCTACTGATCTACATTCTGTTTTTTAGAACCATTCTTAACATCACACTTAACCTTGATTTAGCAATGTCAAAGTTCACAGCAGATATACCTATACCCAGGGCAAAAAAAAAAAAAAAAAAATTAGAACACTAATACCTATCATCCCCTTTTATCTTTCATGGTGTTGGTAACTAGTATTCTAGTTCCATCCTTTTTGCAACACTTTAGTAATCATTTTGCTGTTTTCTACAGTAAGCCTTATTTAGATTTATCTATAGACTTCCCAATTTATTGGCACGTAATTGCTACTTGAATTCTTCTTGTTCATCTTTTCAGCACTTTGCAAGCATTATTTCACTGGTTTCCAGTGTCCCTTGCTACTGTCAGTCTAATCGTTGCTCTCTTTACTCTATGCTTACTTTTACAATAATCTCTCTGTGTGTAGCATTCTGTATTTCTCCATGGTCTGTCTAATTGAGGTTTGTGTTTGCTTTATCTTCCGCAGAATTCAGTATGTTTCTTTATTCTGAAGACTCATATATATCGTCAAGTTGAGGAACTTCTAAGGCATAATTTTTTAAATGTTACTTTTCCCCCATTCTCTCTACTCTCTCTCTCTCTTTGACAACCTACTGGATACATATTGAACAAACTTATTCTGTTCTCAATATGGATTAGCTTTTCTTTCATCTTTTCTGTCTTTATTTTTGCTGAACCACGTTCTTTTAATCTCTTTAGGTCTATTTTGACTAATTCTTTATTCTTTTGTATCTACATGTTGTGTAACCCTTCCATTGAGTTTCTCCCTGCTGCCACAGCTACATATTTTTCATCTTTAGAAATTCTCTTTTATTTTCTTTTTACAATATGCATCTGTGTTTTTGCTCACAGTACATTTTTTTCCATTTTGGTTATAATCTTTTTTATTTATCTTTAATATATTTAAATATCTTTACTTTATAGCCCCTCTCTGATTGTTCTATTATATTGAATTATTGAAGTACTATCGCCCCAGTGAGTTGTGTCTGCTGGCTTGTCCTCATGGAGCATCATTTCCTTAAATGGTTTATAATTTGTGATTTTGAGCTCATGTTCAGTGGAGATTGTTTCATTGACCATTAGGATCACACAGGCTGAGAGAAACAGCTGGGAGGAAGGTGAGGGAACTGGTGACATGTAGCCTTGAGAATAGATTGGAAGGAGACACGGCAAACATTCACTCATGACCATACAATGGAAGTAGACATTTTCTGTGATGCTCCCAAAATGCAAAACATATGCCACCATTATTTAGCATTTTATATTTTCTTACATAGTGATAGCCAGTTGTTTAATGGGTCTAAACTAGTTTTTATATCAGTAATTCTGTTTAGAACTTCTATACCTATGGGAACTATAAATTTAGGCCCTTAACCTCAAGTGGTATAGCCTTGTGTTTTGATTTATCTTGAGAGACATTTCTTTTCCATCCAGAGACCTGGGGAGAGAAAAATCTTTTGTTGTTTCTGTACATCAGTGTTTAGTTTTGCTAGTATCTTTCTAATATAAGTGGAACTCCTTATAAGATCTTGTATCTGCAAGAATATGTTCCACCTCTGCACTGTACTCAGGCTCTAGCTTTCATCTTTTTGATCCCATAGAGACCTTTAAATCTCAGCTATCAATCATGAAAGCCTTTGTCTGTGCCTAGTATTCATTAACAAGTTGCCACAATGCCAACTCAGATACTTCCCACTATGACCAATTTAAATTTCTTCTAAATTTTGGGTATTTTGAAATGTATACTTCTTTAGAACTTGGCTTTGTTTATTTTAAAATGTTTATTTTAACCACATTTATGTGAATTTTGTGTGAGGCTATACTGCTATACTTCATTTTTATGTTATTAAATGTTAAATCTGAAGGTACATCTATCTATCTCTCTATCTTATCTATTTATCATCTACCCATCCACTTATCTATATCACTCAGGAGACTGTGAGTTCATTATGGGCCTGAATTTTACCTTTTTTAAAAGTTAGTTAACAAACACAAATATTGCTAAGTTCTTACTCTCCCACAATTAGGAGTATTATTAAGCAATAAACATTCTGCATTCCAATTTTCTTATCTAAAAATGGTGATACTAATACCTACTTTTTAGAAGTGTTACGCAAATGAAAGAACAAATTCATGAAAAAAATTGGCACAATGTCTAATATGTAGCAAAACAAAACAATAAACAGAAATGGAAAGAAAAAACTTCAATAAATGCTAATTTGTATTATTAGGAAATTTGTTAAATGGGTAGATGAATAAATAAAAGAGTCTTAACAATTCACATACTAAGAGCTATGCATCCCAGATTCTATAAAGCAGATTTTTTTCTCAGTAGGGAGAAATGTGATTTCATTCTACAACCAAAGGCACATCAGCCTCCCCTGGTATCCAAGGCCTAGAAAGCACTGAGGCCAAGTTGCCTGGCCTTGAGATCCAGGTAGCATTCCCTGGCTTCCCTCCACCCCATTATTGAGCAACTACTCTTTGATACTTTCTTGCTTGTCTTGCACTTCTTGCAAGTGTGCTAGAATTACAGAAATAATAACCTCCCACTCTCCTTTGGGAATATTGTCACTCCTGATGTAGTTTGCCATGCTACTGATACGTAATCACAATGTCAACTTTTTCTTTTATTGGAAGAAAAGGAGTAATTTGGGTTAACAGGTCTCAGGCTAGAGAAATGAAGCTGAAGAGTAAAAGAACTTGAAGGAGGCAGCTCTTCTGGGGAGATCTAAAAACCCACTTCCCATTGCATATGCAAGGTGCTTAGGTTGCATTCTAGGTGTTACCTGCTCATCAAATGTTTCCACGCCGTGGCCTCATCCAGTTTAAATCTTTCAGTTTAAATCTTTAAAGTTGTCTCTTCTTAAAAGAGAGGGGAAAATCAGAGTAGTATCTTATAAAGTGTGTTTCATTTGGGAAATGGAAATGAGGCTTCATGACCAGGGGGCGGGGGCAGTCAGGGCTTGGAACAGGCCTGTGACTTTCTCCTTTGGGTTTTTCCCACAGTGACCCCGGCAGCCACTCCATGTGACCTCTGGCTAAAGACATGAGAAACAGCTGGGAGGAAGGTGAGGAAACTGGTGACATGTAGCCTTGAGAACAGATTGGAAAGAGACAGGACAAACATTCACTCACAACCGTACGGTAGAAGCAGACATTTTCTGTGATGCTCCCCAAATGCAAAACATATGCCATCAATTATTTAGCAAGCATTTACTGAACACTTTCTCTGAAGAGGCTCTGTGCCAGCAATGGAAATACTAGAGAAAATGTAATACAAAGTGAATACTATATGCCCAGTGTGCAAAGTGTTTTATTTTTACTCTGTCACTTAATTTTCACAATACTGCAAAGACAATATTGTCTCATATAGGTAAGAACTGTATTATGCTGCTTTCCAGTTGCTGGAAAACCAAGTTTTGCCCAGTGTGGAAGTTACCGTGATTTAATTGAAGACAGTTCAGCAATGTAGCTAGATAATTATAGGTTTATTGCCCCCCTGTCATACTTATCAGTTTTGTTACCATCAACTTAGTTCCAATTCTTCTAGGCTCAATCTGCTCATGCATAAAATAAGGATGATAACAACTATTTTGGAGGATACTCACAGGATTAAAATAAGATATATTAATACATAAGCATATTAAAGGTTAGGATTTATTGACCACTTTCTTTAAGTCAGACATGTGCTAAACCCGTTATAAACATCTTATTTAATCCAGCACTTCTAAAGTACAAATAATTCCAATTTCTTTTAAAGAAACTAAGGTTCATAAAAATTAGTTTTTTGCCAAAAGCCATAGTGCCATAGTTGGCATCCCAAGCTCATCTGCCATATGCTACTCTGTCCTTACCACTGTCCTCCAAAGGACTAGAAAAGCCTGAAAAGTAGTGAAAATATTCACCATTTCTTGAGGTTTTGTACAAGTGGTTCTTGCATTGTAAAGGAAGTTAGATGAAGTAGTTTCAAAAGTCCCTTTCAACTCTGAATCATGTTTCTATAAAACAGATTTCCCAAACCACTAGGTTAGAAATAAGCATGTGTTGGCCAAATTTGTTTTGGTATGAGTTAAAAACCACAGAGTGCTGCACTGCTTATGACAGAGACATGTTGGTACTGAGTCTTCATGAAGGAGATGTCTCTGCCCAATCTCCAGACCTGCTTCTTAGACCTTTGCTTTTTGGATTTGTTGGGACCACCTTCCCATTTCCATTCCTGACCCATCACTAATCTCTGCCCACACTTGTAAGCACAGCCTCCTGGAAAGCTCCAGCATGCTTAACACACAGTACCTAAGTTCTCAGCCAGGGGTCCACACTGGCCCTGGACACTGCCTCTTCCAAAACTCCACCCCTGAGTCACTACGAATTTGGTCTCATTCACTGACCATTGTTACTTCTTATCCATCCAGGCACCCCATGTCACTCACCTCTATGCCTGTATCATTAGAGTAGGAGGAGCTAACAATAGAGAATACATAGTTCTCCCAACCCCAATCACCACTCAAGAAATACATTCTAGGAAGACATGCTCACCACAAAATAACTTTGTTTCAAGCCACAGGCTTCCCTATAGAGTAGGCACCTGGAAGCCATGTCTATATTATAAGTGACCCACCTGATGATTTCTTGCAGATTTGAGTTGGCTTCAAGAGAAACAAGGATCTTTAAACATAAGTGAATGATGGGAAGAGGAAAACAGTCACTGCCTTCACATAGAGAACACTGGAAATGCTGTATCCAAAACTTTCATTTTACACATGTAGAAACTGAGGGCCAGAGAAAGAAGAACGTACTTGTCTAAGTGTGTCACCCTTATTTCCTACTTATTTTGGTTGTTTTTTTCTCTGCTCTACACACTGATAGACACATATTCTTGCACACGCACTCAAAGATTCACATATACACAACTTGAAATTATACTGTCTAAAAAATCACTTGGGTAAGTAAGCCTCAAGTATTAAAATGTGATTATTTTATGTCAGGTTAAACTGCCCATCAAATATATATTTTTAATTAGATGAACTTCCTCCTTACAGTACATTGCAGTTGGAAAAAAAGGAGAATTTTGAGTCTATCTGATTTTGGTTTGAATTGACATTGCTGTATTCATTCACTCTGACCTTGAGTGACTTATTTAATGTCATTGGGTGTCATTTAGGACTGTTGAGAGGATTAAACAAGTTTCTAGAGGTGAAAGTGCCTATCCTCTGGCTAACACATAGTAGAGTATGCAACAAATATAAGTGTCTTTCCCTGAACAGAGTGAGGTTCAGGACTCTGAGGAAATAGGGTTTTGGTAAGTGCTGCGTTGAGGTGAGTTGAAGTAAACAGAAAAGAGACCAACAAACCCTCAACAACAGACCCATATGTGGGCTAACCACACCCGAATTCACAGCAGCATACAAGTAAAACACACAAAAGGAACAAAAACATAGCTTGTTGACCCCCAGGTGATGGATATATTTCTAGAAATCCAAAGTAGAAGGCTCTCTAGGCTCCAAAATGTGGAAAGATATCCACAGAGAGTATTAGACACAGGCTGCCACACGTATCTGACCCCTTCAGGTCTGCAGCTCCGGCTCTTGGAGATGCAGAAATCCCAGGACCTTCCTTAAGGCTGAAAAAGAGCAGGAGTCCCAATTGTCTTGTAGAACCTGGGAATCCAGGGGTCACTAGTAGCCTTTGCCAGGGTGATCTGAGTTGGGATGAGCAATGATATTGAGTTCCAGTAAAACCCACAAAATGTTCTGAACTTGTGACTAAACCTGAGCTACATAAACAACCCCCGACATTCACCTCAAGAAGGTTCGCTCTGTGTGGTGTGGCCTAGTAATCTCTTTTCTCAAAAAAATGTAAAAAAAGAAAGAAAGAAAGAAAAAAAACCAAGAGGTTCTACTTTGTAATTTTCAACATTCTTTCAACAATGAAATGTTCAGTCCCTATTTCACACCAGTCATTATGTTAGGAGCTCTGCCTAATAGGAATAGTATTAGCTGTGTTCTCTGAAGCCCGTGGCCTCTTCAGAACCACTGTGGGGCTGTGGGTGCAGCTGAGCAGAGAGTGAGCCTGCCTGCTACTCCACTGAGTAAACCAGAACAGCTTCTCATTTATTGATTTTATCATATCAGATTTCCTCATATTTTATTTTTTAAAAATATGAAAGGGTCCCACTTCCATTTTTTTAAGTACAGAAAGAATCTAGGGCAATGATATTAAGTTAAAAGAATGAAAACTATAGCATTTAATGCTGAAGGAGAGGGGAAAAAGCCCGGCTGATATTTGCCATTTGTTTTGTGCTACACACTGTTTTCGATTAATCCTCACATGACCCTAGACGTGAGTACTATTATTAGCCCCGTTTCAGAGAGGAGTGAACTGAGATCCAGGGAATTTGAGCAACCTTCTTCGTCAGACAGCCACTAAAGAACCTGGTAGATATTTAGTCCCAGGGGCATTGATGTCAGAGCAGGTGCTCTTATCTGCCACACAGTGCTGACGCTTTCCCTGCATCTCACTTTGTGTTTGTATTATCTAACGCAACCACTGGGGCCTTTGTCACTTCCCACCTCTATCCCTGGACTTCAGCCTCTGATCAAACATTACCCCCTAGAAGGGCCTTCCCTGGTAACCGTATCTAAACTAGCTCTTCTAGTCAGTCTGTTCTCCTTTACTTGGCTTCATTTTCCTTCTTAGTGCTAATACCAAACAGATAAATATCAGATATATATTTATCTACGGTCTTCAGTCTATGGAGCCCTAACATATTAGATTCTTGAAGTTGGGGGCTTTGCAAGCTGCCAGGTCGTTGTACATCCCTGAGAACCAGATGAGAACAAGGCCCATGGAATTAAGTGTGGAAGGTGGTGCAAGAGTTGAAGAGGGAGGAAAAAAATCTGGGTTGAAAAAGACAACATGGTATAGGGTGATAATCCTAAATGTGTATCAGGCAGCTAGAACGGGAATCATAGCTCTGCCACCCATCAGCTCATGAGACCATATGCAAGTTTTGCTTTCCTCATTTGTAATAGGGATAATAACCTCAGACTCACAGTGTCATTGTGAGGATTAAATGAGGTAGTATGCATCAATAAACAGTTCTTTATTGTCTACATAATTCATTTTTTCCCAGAATTTGTCCCAAAAACATAGCTAAGCTCATAGTAAGCACTCAGTAAATCAACTGGATAATAGAATGCTTGGTCAGAGTTAATAATTCGAGAGACCATGTAGTATTATGAAAAAAAGCACATACAAAACTCTCAACGGATGCCCTGGGACCAAGTTGCCTCATCTCTTGGGTCTGTATTTCCCCCTGGGTTAAAGAAAGCAGTATGGTAAGATGACATGCAAGTTGCCATTCATCTCCAAGATCTGTAAAATTGAAAACAACATCCCATAGTTAATCTAGCTTCCCTTAGATTTCCAGTAGCAAATTAGCCCACACTGATGGTTGTCAGGAAGCTGAGATGATCTATTATGTTTGTTACTTGTTTTCTAGGTTCCAGTTCAAATAAAAATTCTTCGTACTACTCACATTAGAAAATAACGGTTGGTAGCTTGGCCAAAGGGTACTGATATTTACAATGGACAATTAATTCACTCTCTTATCTTGGTTTCTGAGGGTCGTTCTGGATTGGTGAGCCTCTTGACTGACTGAGTTGAAGGAATTCCATCACCCGTTGTACTTGCCTTCAGTGAATGGAAAGGAAATAAGATGTATTGAAGTTGTTTTGGAGACTTCTGTTCCAATTCTACATTGGAAAGTTGAGTGGTTTTGTTCCTCTTCTAGAGGGAAAGGTCATTGTTTCTTCTGACATGCTGATTTATTGGAAGAGGCTGTTGCCAAGGATTTTCCTGGCTTAGAAAGGCTATGGTGACCAGATGTGAAAGTTCTGTGTTCTTTAACCATCATTTCCTTAGCCATCATTTCAAACAAATGTTTTACCTTTGCCCTGTATTCAAAAATTGACATAGCCATAGTAATACTCAAGTATTCAACAGATTATCAGTTTTGTGAATTAGTGCCCTATGGCCAGTAGACTATCGAATATATCTCATTCATAAAATATGGATTATCTGAACACATATTATAAGCCTCACCTTTGGTGTTGCATACCAATACATGAATATGTGTAGCACTTTTCAGTTTTCAAAGCATTTTCCCATGTACTGTTTGATCCTTATGAAAGCTGCATGAAACTGCATTATTACAACCCCATTTTTCACGTGAAGAAGCTGAATCTTGGAATGCCTTTAAGACTTCCCTAAAGACACAGATTAAAAGCTGGATTTGCTCATTTAAATCCTTGATTCAGAGTTGAAGGAGAGCAAAGGAGTTTGGAAAAGAACCAAGGTAGATATCTCTACGTAGAACAAAAAAAGAAACAATGCTGTTTGCAGCATCCCCCCAACTTTCTCCCCTCCACAAGGACACAGAAAATCCCCAGGAAAGAGAGAGTTGGCCATGGTAACAAACAATCCAATAGCAAAAGTACCAGGGAGTAAAGCCTGAGCTGCTTTCTCACCCTGTGGAATCAAGAGGTAAGAAGGAGAGGTGACTAAGGGACTCTGAAGACACCTGCTGAGGATCAGCTGAACCTGGATATCAAGACTCAGCCGTGCCACCTGAGAACTGTGTGACTTTAAGAGAACCACTTCCTCTCTTAGTACCCCAGTTTACTCAGGGATAACTAAGAATATCTCCCTCGTAAAGTTATTACAAGAATCAAAATAGTAACTAATGTAGAATGGTGGGCAGAGCCCCTGGAACAAAATGGTAGCTACACTTATGTGTGATTGTGTACAAATCACTTCACCTCATTGGGTTTCAATCTACTTGTTTGTAAAACTAAGGTGGTTGGACTAGATGAATTCTGTTGTTTTTTTCTTCGAGCTCAGCATATGATTTATGACTATGATCCATGGTATAGAGAAAGATGGGGTTGTGATGGATTGATAGAATGACATGTCACAGATATATGTTAAGACAAGGAACAGGCCCTTATGACTGAGTGGAAGGTAACTGTGGTTATTTATTATATCTTGTTGACAATAAGGATAATAAAAGCCATCTTTTATTAAACACCTGCTGAAATATATATTATCTCATTAATTCCTCATGAAAATCATATTAAGCAGAAAATATTAGCTCATTTTACATATGTAGAGAAATCAAAGCTTAAGCAGGCTGACCAACTTGTTCAAGGTCACCTGTATCATCAATGGTAGATAAAACCTGGTTCTGTCTGACTCTGGCTGTCATGCTCTTTGGAGTATCCTGTGCTCGCTCTATTCATTAAAGTCGCTATTTAATCTCTATCTGACCTTTGTTTTTCTTATTCCGTGTCGACTTCGCTTTCTGTGTTCATCTTTCTACCTAATAACAATATAATGCATATTTTAAAAATGTACCCTCTGCCGCATGGTGTGCTTTTGTAAGTATGTGATCTATTATTATCTACTTAAATCTATGTCTTTATTGCATAATTCAGCATTTTAATATTCACTTTGAAAAGTGTTTTGAGTCACTTCCATGCAAAGGTGCTGTATTAAATTACATTCATTATTCTTGCTAAATGTAGACAAGTCATGGTTCAGGTGAACTAGAAAGTAACTCCCATTATCCTCAGCACATTCCATCACATTCGTTATTCTATGTGACATTTATCAACACAGCATTTAGACATTTTAAAGAAAGAAAAAAAAATCACTTTAAATTTCAAAGCATTTAATGAACACTGAGCCAAATTCCTCAGGTGAAAAAGTCACTTCCTTGCTACAAGTTCCACACGTTGCCTTAATGCTTCTGGAGCATAAGAAGAAGATGTAAAAGCCCATGCTAACTATTAAACTTAACTGCTGAGATTTATGTGTGAACTATTAAACTTACCTGCTGGGATTTATGTTGCATCATGCTTATCACTATGCTCACGTTATTCATAATATAAACAGCTCCTTGTGTATCAAGGACACAAAGGTTATGCTGACATTCCTCCAAAGCTTCCCTTTGCCACCTTCACATGTTATTCTTCCATTCTTGTGCAAAATCTCTTTGTCTTCTAAGGGACGTACCATGTAGGCTATATTGCCTTTCAGCCATACCCTTGGCTGGCATTTACCAACCTCACTTCTTATTTTGAAGGAGAAATTGCTGACTTACTATCTACTCCAACTTTAGCCACTGTGGGTCCTGAGGGAAGAGTCAGCACCCATAATAAGGGTGTCCCAGAAGCAGATCTAAGACGAGACTTACGAAGTGACTTATGAAGGCACTGCTTCTGGGAGAATCTGGTAAAGGAATGGAAGACGTAGGGCAAGAGGGAGATCTTGGATGATGTCCTGAGAAAGGGAGCTTCATCTTTATAGTGCAAGGGATCTCTTGAGGGTAGATTCCACCTCAGAGACCAGAGAGTGGGCGATTCCTACTCCTGTACCCTTCAGTCATTGGTCAAAGGCCACTGGGCATTGGAAAGGAGGTTGTAAACTTCAAGGGACTATCTGCAAGTAAGAGAAAAGTTGCTCCTTTCTGGACGGCTGTCATCCAGAAAGAAGATAAAGCCCAGAGAGACTCATAGAAATGGTAAAAGGCAACCAAGGGAATAAGTGCAAGGCACCAACAGTAGCAACTAGCGGCAGCCACATGGATCAACCCTCCGAAGCCTAACATCGTAATTCCTTGACATTTGTATTCGTTTTCTATGACTTCCAGAGCAAACAACCACAAACTTGGAGGCTTAAGCAACAGAAGTTTATTGCTCACAGTTCTGGAGGCCAGAAGTTCAAAATCAAGGTGCCAGCAGGGTTGGTTCCTTCTGAGGATTGTGAGGGAAAGATTTGTTCCAGGCCTCACTCCTTGTCTTACAGATGGCCACCTTCTCCCTGTGTCTGTTCACATCGTTTTCTTTTCATGCATACTTGCCTGTGTCAAAATTTCTCATTTTTAGAGGGGTACAAATCATATTGGATAAGGGGCCTACCCTACTCCAGTATGAACTCAATTTTACTCATTATATTTGTGATGACATAGTTCCAAGAAGCATTGAAGTACTGGGGATTAGGACTTAAACATGTGATTTATGAAGGGACACAATTCAACCTATCATGATATTTTTCCATTAAGAAAACTTTACTTTTATTATTATTATATAATAATAATAATAATAATAATAAATGAAAAAGAAAACTTTATTAAACCTCAGTTTAGTACCTGATATGGTTTACCTGTGTCCCCACCCAAATCTCGTCTTGAATTGTAGTTCCCATAATCCCCACGTGTTGTGGGAGGGACCCAGCAGGAGGTCATTGAATCATGGGGATTCAATGAACCTCCATGATGTTCATTGGGGAACCTCCATGATGTTCTCATGATAGTGAGAGAGTTCTCATGCAATCTGATAGTTCTATAAGGGTTTTTTTTCTCCACTTCACTCTGCACTTCTCCTTGCTGCCATTATGTGAAGAAGGACATGTTTGCTTCCCCTACCACCATGACTGCAAGTTTCCTGAGGCCTCCTCAGCCCTGTGAAACTACCAGTCAATTAAACCTCTTGCCTTTATAAATTACCCAGTCTTGGGTATTTCTTCCTAGCAGTGTGAGAATGGAACTAATACAGTACCCAACTTGTATGTTCACAGTCAATATTTTAGCTCCTGATACTGCTCTCTGGATTCATTAACTCTTTACTCTCTATTCCTCTCTATTAATTCATTAACTCTTTACTCTCTATTCCTATTACATCTGTTTGGGTCTTTTTTTTTAATTTTTTTTTTTTTTTTTGGTCGTTCTTAAACATTTTAGTCTTATACTTTTTAGTCCTTGATGAACACAGCAAAAAAGACAATAGCTATAAATTTAAGAGGTATGAGAAAATATTCTGTCAATTGTAAACTCTTATATGAGTTTTTAATTACCATTTATTAATATTTCTTTAAGAAATATATATTGAGCTCCTAGTCTTATATTTAGCACACATTCCCTGGTATTTCTGATTTTAGAAAGCTCTATAAATGAAGGATGGATTATAGAAAGGAGAGAGTAATTGTGAAGCCTCTGTAGTGATGAGAATTCTAAAGGATGGAAGTTTAGATTAGGGAACCACAGAAGAGATGAAGGAAATAAATAAATGCGAGACACAACCCCAAGGGTAATTGTATAGACTTGGCAACTCGTGTACTATTGACAGGAACATCATGTACAGAAAAGGAAGGTCTTGATAGATATTTTTGTGTGTGCATCAAATACATGAATGTGTCACATAATGATGGGGATATGTCCTGAGAAATGCATCATTAGGTGATTCCATTGTTGTGCACACATTGCAGAGTGGACTTACATAAACCTAGGTGGTATAGACTACTGCATACCTAGGTGATATGGTATAACCTTAAGCTCCTAGGTTACAACCCTGCACAGCACTTTATTGTACTGAATGCAAGGGGTAATTATAATGCAATGATAAGAATTTGTGTATTTAAACATAGAAAATGTACAGTAAAAATATGGTGTAAAGGATAAAAAATGGTCTAAGGCACTTACCACGCATGGAGCCTGCAGGACTAGAGGTTACTCTGGGTGACTCAGTGAGTGAGTGGTGAGTGAATGTGAAGGCCTAGGATACTTATTACTGTACACTACTGTAGACTTTATAAACACTGTACATTTAGGCTACCCTAAATTTACTTTAAATGTTATTTCTTCAATAATAAATTAATCTTAACTTACTGTAACTTTTTACTTAATAAACTTTTCATGTTTTTAAACTTTTTGACTCTTTTGTAATAAACATTTACCTTAAATCACAACAGATTGTACAGTTGTACAAAAATATTTGCTTTCTTTATATCCTTATTTTATAAGCCTTTATTATATTTAATTTATTTTACTTTTAAAATTTTTGATTAAAAATGAAAACACAAGCACACCCATTAGCCTAGGCTTACACAGAGTCAGGGTTATTCTTACCACTGTCTTCCACCTACACTTCTGGTCCTACTAGAATGCCTTCAGGGACAATAACACACATGGAGCTGTCATCTCCTGGGATAACAGTGCTTTCTCCTGAAATACCTTCTGAAGGACCTGTCGGAGGCTATTTTACAGTTAACTCTCCCTATAAGTCGAAAGAGTATACTCCAAAATAATGATAAAATATATAATACAGTAAATTTATAAACCAGAAATTATCATTATGAAGTATTATATACTGTACCTCATTAAACTTGCTATACTTTCATATAACTGGCAACATAGTAGGTTTATTTACACCAGGATGACCACCATCACAACAAGTAATGTGTTGTGCAATGACTTAAGATGGCCAGGACATCACATCACTAGGCCATGGGAATTCCTTAGCTCTGTTCTAATCTTACGGGACCACAATTCTATATGTGGTCAGTTGTTGACCAAAACGTCATTATGAGGTGTATGACTGTACTGTGATGCATCCAAATAACACATACTGTTTGCTGCTACGGGTTCTTTATTAACTGCCAAATAAAAGTGAAACTCTTCAGCAAAATCCCTTTCTGATCTTGCCCCTGCCTACTCTCCAGGCTTAAATTTCTCCCCACAACCTTGTTCATGCCTTGCCAAACTACTTGGAGCTGAGCTTCTTACCTTTGTTTCTTAACTTTCCACCTGTGATCCTCTATTCCTGCATAGGTTTCTTGCTGCACACTTGACGAATGGCCAAACCACTGCTTAGATAGGCAGGCCTAGTTGGATTCCCTGGAGGAGATTTAGCATCTCTTGCCTTAACCTATCTTTGCACCTTGTAAACTCTTCTATCATTGTTCTTTCCACAGTTCATCGCAATCCTTTCTTACGTAAGTGTCTTCTTCATTAAATCAGAATCTCTTTGAAGACAATAACACATTAGATTTGTCTTTGTGTCCAGTTTTTAGCACAATGTATTAGCCTTGAATTGAGTCAATGAGTGTTTTAAAATGACTAAATGAATATAAACACAGACTAAATCAAATGTTGCATAATGCGTACTTAGGTAGGAAACTTGCAATGTCCCTGGTCACCACTGTGGATGCCCATGGTCATCTCCATTGCAAATTCAACTGGCTCTGAGAGATGTGGCTCCCAGGATAGAAAAGACTGGTTATTACTATTAGGAAGACAAACTGCCTGCCAGCTAAGGTGCAGCTTTTCACATGGCTGAGGCAGCTAAATTCAACAATTGTCCCATAAATTAGCTATTTTTTTCTAACCAACTTAAATATTTCTGTTCAAATTATGATATGGATATCTTGACTTTCCCCTAGTTTTCCATTTTTCAGAAAGACTTGAACACTGGTATCTGGATGCTTGTAATCAAGGAAGCAGAGTGTAGCAAAGAGAGCATTAATTTTAGAGACAGTAATCTGTTAATTGAAACCTGAGCAAGACCTACCTATAGCATTTTCACGTTGTGCAAGTTATTGAAAATTTCAGTTTCCCCATCTGTGAATTAGGGGTAATAATTACTGACTTCATAGCCTCTTTAGTAATGATTAAAAATTATGCAACCAACAATATAGTACCTAGCTGTGTTTCTCAACAAGGGAAACATAGGGGGTACATTCCCTTTGTGCAAGCCTATTGCATACACTTTAAAATATTAAGCATTTCAGGAAGCTGAGCTCAAAATGTCAGCATAGTGCCCCCAGTCATTGAGGCAGTCAAGAATGCTTCCACACACATTGCAAATAAGCCCCATCATAATAAAAAATAAAACTTTTTGAGTGCTACTACATGCTAGGAAGTATTCTGAGAACTTTAATGGACTAATTTCATTTAATCCTCATAAAAATTATATGATGCACTGGAAGGTTAAATAAATTGCTAGGTTATATAACTGGAAAGTCAAGGAGCTGGGTGTGTAGGCTTGTGAGTTTGGCACCTGAGCAATACCGATGGAAGCATAGGAGGCACTCAGTCAACTTTCTTTTCCTTTCTTCCTCCCAGTGTGGTTTCATTGCCAATGCCTTTGGCTAAAAGCTACAAGTAGATCTTGTCCCCAAACAGTTGTCTCAGGAGACCCCAGATATGCAGACTTCATTGGTTTAGGTCCAATCTTGACAAGACGAAAGCCACCTTTTTCTTTTTCTAGAAGTGACAGATATATCAAAGCCAAATTTGTCTTGCTCTAACATGGCATATTCCACTAAGGGTTTTCACTGGGGACAAATGTGGAAAATATTAGCCCACATATTTTTCCTCTCACTTGATTCTCCTTTTCCTTCCTTTTCCTCAGGGCCTTGCTCTGCTTTGGGGAACACTCAGTTGATTTTTTTTACCATCGCATTTGGCTGGAGAAGCTTTCAGAGTAGAGCCAGAGTCATAAAACCTTGTAAATATATCAGAAATTTATATCCCAGCAGCTTACTAGCCCATCTGATATAATTCGGAAATCACCCAATCAACTGTAATATCTTTAGACAGCCATGCTCATTGCCACCTGCCCCCTGCAGGGAATAGGTGCTGCAAAGGTGTTCGAAGTAGTGAGAGTAAGGGATGGGTAGCCTCCCCTAAAAAGGGTGCTGGGTTTTGAAGAACCTTGCACTTCGGGAAAGAAAAAGCTTTCTCTGCTATCCACTCACTTCATGAATTCAGGCTCCTTCTTGTAACAAAAAAAGCATCCAAATAAATGTTTCTTAAGTGCTTCTGCTTTAAGATTTTGGTAAGTTCCAAATGGTACGCTTAAAGTCAATAAAGAGACTATAAAGACAAGAGCTAAGAAGAGTATTGGAAACAAGAGATGAATGGTGTACAAGGAAAGCTCAGTTCAAGGTAGCATGCACTGAGTGCCTGCCTGTGCCTCATGGTTGCCAGACATACGGAGTACAAAGGTGAGTGACCTCATCCTCCCCAAAAAGGTCAATGTGTAGTTAATTATTGGTTTAAATTCATAAGAAAAGTTATATTGTAGGGTTTTGTTTTTGTTTTTGTTTTTTTGGTCTGTGTTTGTCTAGACTCCAGAAGACTTGGGCTAAGAAGACAGTGTTGGAATAATTGAGGGGCTGGCAGGAGAATGAAGGTGCCTTAGGAGGGCCCTAAACATTCCCATATACTCCATTGTGGTTCTATCCCTGTAATGATGAACTGTTCAGTGGATCCACGTGGGGTCTTGGTGGTCTCCCAGATCAGGTTCACATCCCAGCAGTTCTGCCCTTCAGTGTTGTGACCTTGAATGACTGTTTGCTCTCTCCCAACCTTAACTCCTTCCTCAGTAAGTGAAGATGATATTATGCAATTCCCAGGGCAAGGTAAATATTAAATGGGGTAATATGGGTTGGGCACAGTGGGTCGGGCCTGTATTCCCAGCACTTTGGGAGGCCAAGGTGGGAGGGTGACTTGAGGCCAGGAGTCCGAGAACAGCCTGGCCAACATGATGAAACCTTGTCTCTACTAAAAATACAAAAATTAGCTGGGCATGGTGGCACACACCTGTAAGCCCAGCTATTCAGGAGGCTGAGGCAGGAGAATTGCTTGAACCTGGGAGGCGGAGGCTGCAGTGAGCCTAGATTGTGCCACTGCACTCCATCCTGGATGACTTCTGGGTCCAGGGCTTCCTGGACACAGAAGGCAATGATCCTTAAAAGTCAGAAATGAATGGGCTTTAACAATGTGAATGAGACTTCATCTAAAAATATATGTGTGTGTGTGTGTGTGTGTGTGTGTATATGTATAAAATAAATGTATATACATACACATATATATAAAGTACTTTGCATATAATTTGTATATAATTATTACTATTTTAAGGACTTTCAGAAATCATTTAATCTAAGTTTCTCAGAATACAGGTGCAGGAACTTGGGTACAGTCATTTGCCCATTGATGATGCAGAGGTGCGGTTATCTGCCCAATATTCCACTTATTCAAAGTTTATTCAACTGAAGTCCAATTTCCAAAAGAGTCAGACCCAGGCTGAAATGAAATCATGAACCAACTTGTGCCACTGACTGTGCTAGTTCTCTTCACAGTTCACCTCTGAGGCTAAGGATTTTCATCTTCTTTTTCAAATAAAACTGAGTCTTAGGGAAGTTATGAAGGGCCTGCCTCTCCAAGGTCACACAAATAAGAAACGGTAGTGACAGAGCAGAACCTGTTCTTCCAGCCTCTGTGCCTGTGCCTGTTCAGTCACACTGTGCAGATACAAATGACCTTTTATTTATAAGTTTGATTATTTGTCTGCCCAAACAGACACATCCTCAATTTAAAAAGATAAACTGATTTTGTTCATTTGTGTAGGTGGATTTTTCAAAAACCTTCAAGGAGGCTCTGGCTCATCCTAGACCCATATTTCTGTTAATTGCTCTTGTTGCAGTTTCAGGGTCATGGAAACTAAATTTTATCCCTATTGCATTAAAATGCCCAGAAAATAATTAGAAAAACGGTAGTTTTCTTTATTTGCTTAGCTTACACAGAGTTATCTTTGTTTTCGATAAGCCTCTTGGAAACATGAATGGCCATTGAGATTGCATTTATCTATGAGAAGGCAGATAGTTTTCTGAAGGAGGAAGCTAGATCCTCAAAACTTCTTCAGGGAGCAGAAAGCAGTAGAGGACAGTAGAGTCAACTTCCAACTCTGTGAATAGATATCCAAGTTTTTAATATTTTGTCAAACCAGGAGGCTCTGGAAAGGTTTTAAAGCCCGTGTGGCCGGGCGCAGTGGCTCAAGCCTGTAATCCCAGCACTTTGGGAGGCCGAGACGGGCGGATCACGAGGTCAGGAGATCAAGACCATCCTGGCTAACACAGTGAAACCCCGTCTCTACTAAAAAATACAAAAAACTAGCCGGGTGAGGTGGCGGGCGCCTGTAGTCCCAGCTACTCGGAGGCTGAGGCAGGAGAATGGCATAAACCCGGGAGGCGGAGCTTGCAGTGAGCTGAGAACCGGCCACTGTACTCCAGCCCGGGCGACAGAGCAAGACTCTGTCTAAAAAAAAAAAAAAAAAAAAAAAAAAAAAAGCCCATATAGGGGAAACCTGTATGTGTCAGCCAGGGCTTCCTGGATCCAGAAGTCAATGATCCTTAAAAGTCAGAAATGAATGGGCTTTAAAAACCGTCCTTTTCTAGAATGTCTAGAATGGACACTCAGGTGCATCTTGTCTTTCCTAACAACAATGACAGGATAACTCACACTCAGTAAGGTGGGCACTTAGTTGCCAGAAATGGAAATGAACTCACTCATTCAATCAGCTCATGCATTATTAGGCCTATTGCAAGTTTCAGGCACCATGCATAGTTTTCCTCTTCTGAGTGACCATTTTCACCTTTGCACATATTTACAAAATGAAAGTCAATGGCTGCAAAGCTGAGCAAAATTGTGTGACCATAGGCATGGCAGTTCCCCAATGCAGATTCAGTTTTTTCATCTGCAGTATCATGAGGTTGGACTAGGTGACTTCAGACCTCTTCCGGCTCTGACATTTAAGGATGTACAACACGGTAGCCAGGGGAGAATAAAAGCATGACCATAACCCATTAGGTGCTGTGGTGTAGGTCGATGACAAATACATGGCTTCCATCTATTCATCAGTTCCTCTTTTTCATCCTCTGATAGCAGACATGTACCAAGTATCTCCTTGGTGTGTCTTAGGTATCAGAGAGCACCTGGACTACTCAGCAAGACAGAGCTGTATGCAGACATTAGCAATCTAGGGAGCTGCAGTATCCTAGAGCACTCAAAATGGCCAGGGGCTGAAAAGAATAGAGACCATCTTTGTCCAGATAAAATAAAATAAGCTGTTCAGTGAAGAAAGCTGCCAAGGAGATAATGAGCCTAGCAGAGAACTGGGATTGAGGCAAATCTCAGCTCTCTCACTTACTAAGAGTATATGAATGTGTTTCTTATCTCACTAAGCCTGTTTCCCCAACTACTCTATGAGGGTGGTGATAATATTACTTTAAAACAATCATATCTGCGGTGTTTGGGAGTACTCAATAAGGCAATCAATGACAAGATACTTGTTAGACTGTAAGGAAGTCTGAAAAACTTTTTTGTTTCATGTCCACTTCCCTCTTTTCCTCATCATTAGCACAAAATGCAATACTCACCAAGTGTATATACTTAGAAACCCTGAGTTGACATTCTTTCTTCCCAATTGTAATACTCATCTCCAGCCCCAAATAGTGAAATTGCTGGGAGATTGCAAAATCTCCCTACTTTTTTAGGCATCCCTTTTTTTTTTTTTTTTTTTTGAGGCAGAGTCTTGCTCTGTTGCCTGGACTGGAGTGCAGTGGCTGGATCTCAGCTCACTGCAAGCTCCGCCTCCTGGGTTTATGCCATTCTCCTGCCTCAGCCTCCCGAGTAGCTGAGACTACAGGCGCCCGCCACCTCGCCCAGCTAGTTTTTGTATTTTTAGTAGAGACGGGGTCTCACCGTGTTAGCCAGGATGGTCTCGATCTCCTGACCTCGTGATCCACCCGTCTCGGCCTCCCAAAGTGCTGGGATTACAGGCTTGAGCCACCGCACCCGGCCTAGGCATCCCTTTTACAACCTCCCAGGGTGTACGAGAGGGTTAGATTTCATCTATGACCACCAATAAGTCTGCACATTTGGAAGGCTGAAGCTGATAGAGCAAATCCACAGTAATTGATTTTCCTCCCAACTTTAAATTCACAGTGCTCTATCTTCCCCACTTCTCTGCATTATCTTACAAAATACTTCCCCATGATCATTTAATACCTGTGGCAGAAAGGGACAACAGAGCTGAAATTAGCATACGGTGTTCTCAAGAAATCAGGAAAGAAAGAGGAAAGAAAGAAAAAAGAAAAAGAGAAAGAAAGAAAGGGAAAGAAAGAAAGAAAAAAGAAAGAAAAGAAAGAATGAAAGGAAGGTAGGAAGGAAGGAAGGAAGGAAGGAAGGAAGGAAGGAAGAAAGAAAGAAAGAAAGAAAGAAAGAAAGAAAGAAAGAAAGAAAGAAAGAAAGAAAGAAAGAAAGAAAGAAAGAAGAGAAAGAAAGGGAAGGAAAGAAAGAAAGGAGAGAGAAAGAAACAGAGAAAG
>NC_045440.1:132091226-132091392 GCF_002776525.5 Piliocolobus tephrosceles | reverse complement strand
AGAAAAAGAAAGAAAGAAAGAAAGAAAGAAAGAAAGAAAGAAAGAAAGAAGAGAAAGAAAGGGCAGGAAAGAAAGAAAGGAGAGAGAAAGAAACAGAGAAAGGAAGAAAGAAAGGAAGAAAGGAAGGAAGGAAGGAAGGAAGGAAGGAAGGAAGGAAGGAAGGAAG
>NC_045440.1:132089167-132091216 GCF_002776525.5 Piliocolobus tephrosceles | reverse complement strand
AAGGAAGGAAGGAAGGAAGGAAGGAAGGAAGGAAGGAAGGAAGGAAGAGAAACCAGGAGTCAGAATTGGGGAACCAGGTTCAAGATTCAATTCCAGCCACTGATGAGCTGTGTAAATGTGGCTAAGGTCCTTAGTGTCATTGAGCCTCAGTTTCTTCATCCAGTTTTTTAAGAATTCAGTGAGGATCAGATGAAAAGAGATGATCAATATAAAAATATTTTTAAAATGTTAAAACCCAATACAAATATTAGCTGCGTAGGTAATTAATATTAACATTAATAGTAAAATATGCTAACACTAAGCTATATCAAGCAAAAACACCAAAATAAATTTTCTTCATTCATTCCCTAGGACAAATCTATGGGATAATGTGGAAGATAGTGAGCATGCTTACTGATGCTCCCATTGTAGAAACAGAACACAGGGAAGTCTGGACCACACGGGCTCCTCCTACAATCTGATGATATAAAAGGAAGCAAGTCCCCTATTTCAGTGCTTTTCCAACCTGGTGGGGCATTCACATTTTGCAGATGGCACTGATCCTTGAACTTCTTAATACCTCCATGGGAACCAGAGAAGTGTTTGCATTGCTTATTTACTGGTTCATGGATAAACTGTAACTGAAAACAACTTAAGCTGAATCTCAGTTGCCATCATTTCCCCAGCACTGGTTTGTCAGTTAGCCCTGAATTCTGAGCTAACCCAGATAGATATTTCTTCCCTCCTCTGCTCTTCCTCTATGTACTTTACATAAACTTCTGTCATGATACCCACAAGATGTCACTGCATTTATTAATTACTTGTTAATCCCATGATGTTAGACCCTGAGTCCCTCGAAGGCACAAGCCTGTAATGCAAGTCTTTGACTCATAGTGAATCATTAATATTTACTATGTGAATTTATAAATGAATGAATGGGTGAGGGGGTGGAGAAAACATGATGGGGGTGGAGATAATATGTATGACTTGGATCCTGGATAAATGGATGAATGTGTTCTGTCTGCTTAGGACACGGGGAAAAGAAGCACATGACATCTTTTGATGTAATTTGACTTTGGTGTCAGAGAAGAGAGTTAGGATGACTTCTACCTCCAAATTGACCCCTAAAGCCCCACCACACACCACTACCACCATGGCCCTTTGTTATTTTCTCTTCTCTTCCGTGTTTGTTCAACCCAGTATTCTGACTGAACCAGATTGTGACCTTTACCACTGAGGTCCATCCCTGGGGTCCTCTCTAGATTTAGCTCCACAAAGGAAGTTGGTCTTGACTCTGGTTACGGTCTTCACCAATGAGCATCCTTTGTATCACATAACACAAAGACCAGAGAATCTGGAACTCTCTGGTGACTCTAACGCCAATCAGATGTTTCCCAGGCAGTTTCTTTTCTTTTGTCCTATCTGCCACAAACTGTGGGGAGATCCCAGATTAGCTGCTTCACACTGAAGGTATTCTAGTACGTAGGTCAGCAAATCTTGACCCACAGGTCAAGTCTGGCCTACGTCTTGCATTTGTAAGTAATATTTTATTGGAACATAGCCTTGCTTCCTTGTTTGTGGGTTGTCCATGGCTGCTTTCATGGACAAACTGCAACTGAAAACAATTTGAGCTGAATCAACACTGCAGAGTTGAACCGTTGTAAGAGACTGTGTGGCCCACAAAGCCTAAAATATTTACTATCTGTTCCTCTCCAGAAAAGGTTAACCAAAGTCTGCTTTAGCAGATCTATCCTCCTTTGTAAATCAGTGCAGATGTGTAAGTTATTTGGGTAACATGCTGTGATGATGTGCTTGGCTCTGGATTTGGTGTTGAATGGACCACCACATTTTTCATCACCCCTGTTCAAATCCCGACACCAACAAAAGAGAATGACTGTGTTGCACTGGCTAACTAGCAAGTAGCAGTCAGACAATTCTTAATTCTAAAAGGATGTTCATAAAAAGAAAAGAGGAAAAAATCAAGGGAAGGAAGGAAGGAAGGGAGGGAGGAAGGGAGGAAGGGAGGAAGGAAGGAAGGAAGGAAGGAAGGAAGGAAGGAAGGAAGGAAGG
>NC_045440.1:132005391-132089157 GCF_002776525.5 Piliocolobus tephrosceles | reverse complement strand
AGGAAGGAAGGAAGGAAGGAAGGAAGGAAGGAAGGAAGGAAGGAAGGAAGGAAGGAAGGGGAAAGGAAAATGAGAATGAGAAGAGAATGCAATCAACACTCCTGACACTAAAATATCAATTCAGGGCTCATGAGACCAGCCTAGGAGAGTGACAAAAATATGGACAGACTTGGATTCTCTGCCCAGTTTTAATACTGCCTGAGTGGCTGTGTGCAAGTTCCATGCCCATGTCTCAGTTTCCTCACCTGTGAAATGGTTAGAATGATATTTACATATAGACAGCATTTGAAGTGAATGTATGTGAGGCAAAGAGGAGAGAATATATATGCCTTGGATCCTGAGCAGAGGCCTTCCTAAGGTATTTTTTCCAGGGCAACCTGACTTCTTCAGGCCCCACACTCGCAAGGAGTTTTCACTATGGGCACTTTCTATTTTATGACATTTTGATGTCAGAATGACACCAGTCACTGCAAGTTAGATGCCAGTATGTGTTGTTACCAGCCTGAAAATGTGTGGATTAAGAGTGGCAGAGAGTAAATCACTGCATGGCAGGCACAAATCACAGCTGGAGTACAGCAGAGGCTGGAAACCTAATTGAACTGAATGGCATTCACACAAAGGGAAATCTGGGAATCCTGCCAGCATCTTCCCAGAATAGTAATTTTTCATTTACATTCACCCCAATTCCCCCTCTCCCTCAAGGCAGACCTTCTATATCATCATTTTAACTCCCTAACTTTTCCTGCCCTCCCATCCGTGTGGCAGAAACAACTGGATTCTTCCTGGGCCCAGGGATATTATTTGTAGGCACCTACAAATCAATGTGCTGAGCACTGTCCATCTACTTCACAGAGAGAGGCCGGAAGAATAGTCCTGGGTCAGGAACATGGAGAGTTTTACCTAAGCTGTCAGGGGGTCATCAGGCCCTTAGGGCCAAGGAAGAATAGAGAAGGTTTTTATGCAATATGGCCCTAGTGTTTCTAAGACAGACTGGTTGTTCTAAGCTCAGTGATGAAATAATCCCTACAAGAGAGGAAAGGAGACTTATCCTCACTACCATTGATCTAGTACAAAGTGAGTACAACTGTGTTTCACAATTTTCAGCATTTTAGACACAGAACATCATCCATTAGGATTAGAAAGTATCTACATTGGAAGTTTGCCTGAAGTTTATAAACCTAAAATACCATTTAAATTAAAAAGAAAATATAATTGAGACTTTGGACAGTAATGAATTTAACCCATAGTTGACTGCTAAGCAACACATATAGTACCATGTTGTACAAGCCTAGATATTTGCCAACAATCTTAGAGGCATGATCTTTGAATTAATTCATTCTGCAAACACATTTTGAGTGTGTGGTATGAGTCTTAACGATAATAATAAAAAAAAAATAACAATTTTGTGAAGCTTTAAGATTTATAGAGTACTTTATCTCATTGAGTCTCACAAAAATTATTTGAAGGAGAATTATTTCAATTCTTATTTTACAGATTAAGAAAACAATTCTTCACGAGCAAGGTCATTTGTTCCAAGTTACATGTCTTGAAAGTGATAGACCTATGGGAAAAAAATGTATGCCTTTTGATCCCAAGTCCTTGAATTCATGCCTATCTTTTTCTCCTTGTCTTTACTAATTTTACTGGAATTGCATCTTAGTTCTAGATCTTCAGACTATTTTTTCTCACATTCTGATGGAAAATGGTACTTCGTTTATTGTTTTCTCAAGTCTAATTTACTTCCACAAAAATACTTCTAAGTTCAGACTTTCAAGGATTTGTCCCGTAAAGTTGTCTCAAGAGATTAACTCTTTAGATCGATGTCAGCTAATATTTTATATAAATGTTTTAGATTTTGTGGGCCATACAGTCTCTGTTGCAACTACTCAACACTGACTCTGTATTGGAAAAACATCTATAGACAATACATAAACAAATGGGTGTGGCCAGTTCCAATAAAACTTGATTTACAAAACCTGGCAATGGACCACATTCGGCCTGCAGGTTTGCCAATCCCTGCTTTAGATTCGTATTTCTTTCCAGTAACCTTGCAAACTAGTAAATGTCCTCAAACTAGGATTTTTATTATCTGTCAAGTGTCCTAGGCATTTATGGGAAATGTTCAAGTTTTCCACCCTTTAGGTCAAAGAAAGCCCGTGTCAATTAGAGGAAATAAAAAGCCACACAAGCTGACAAGATAAGTGGCTACCAGCACACAAGCAGAACATGAGCTCAGTACATTCACAGCATAATGTAGAGAAAGGACTTCATGAGTGCTTTTCTGTCTTGAGTAAGAAGTTTAGGGTGTAAGGAAGTAAAGCAAGGGAAAAAAATATCATTTTAAGTGCTTGTTACAAGCCAAGCACTGTGCAAGATATTTTATACATATTTAATTCCCAGACCATGCCTCTACAACTTTTATAGATGGAGAAACAGATCTTCAGATTACTGAGCATCTTGCCCAAGTTCATACAACTGGCAAGAGGTAAAACTAGAATTCAAACTCACTCTTGTCTAATTCTAAAATGAGCATTATTTTGAGTTGCTATGGGGTCCACCCAGGAATGGGCTAACATTCCTCACTGATGTGAATGGTATTCTTATACATACCCAGCCTTGAGCACAGAAGAGTTGCTAAGGGCAAGGTTCTTAAAGATATCATCGTATTAATTAACATTTTGTTCAACTTTTACCATGAAATGAAAGATAGAGATAAATATGTAAATTCCGGAATCATTTATTGAAAGACATTGTCTCTTCTGCTGTTGACCAACTCAAGACTTTACAGTTATTAATGGGAGAAAATACATCATTGACCCATGTGATTAGTGACTTAGTAAAACCAATGTCATGAAACTGTGAGTCAACTCAGAGCTATATCAGAAGGCAAAGCAGGTTCCAGGACAAGCAACACATCTCCCAAAGCTAATAAACAATAATGATGTATGGCTTTATAACTGAGTGAGGATGCGGGGAAGATGTCAGTGACATCCCTATTGCACAGTATCTCTATATCTTCTATAGTCTGGAAAACACAGAGTTTACAGGGCAGGAGATGGTAGACTGTTTTCTGAAGCAGCTGTTCTTTCTGATGATTTTTTTATAATTATATTACTTTCTTATAGTAGTGTGGGAACCTTGATCTGAAAAAAAATCATTTGTCTAAAGAGTGCCTATTAATATGATACTGAATAAAAGACAATAAACCAAGCTCTTTGGGGCTTTAATTCAAGACCAGGAGAGAAACAAAATTTTTATTTATTATTATTTAGTTTGAACTATTAGGGAGATTCTATTATTTAATATCTTATACCATTATTTCTCAAATTGTATTGACTGGAGAGATGGCATCTTGAAAGAAGAAAATAGGTGACCCATTGCGGGGTGGGGGGTGTTATGAAGTGAGGGTGCAGAGTGACTTCAAGGGTTGAATATTTGAGAAGTTGTATTAATTACCTATTACTGTGTAACATATGGCTCCAATGCTTAGCAACATAAGGCCACAAATGTTTATTGCCTCACAGATTCTGTGAGTCAGGGATCTAGTCTCGGCTTAGCAGCATGCCTCTGTCTTAGGGGCTCTCATGAGGCTCCCAGTCATGGCTATAGTCATCTCAAAATAAACTGCGGCTGGAGAATTTGTTTTGAAGCTCACGCACATGGCTGTTGGCAGCCTCAGAATCTCCCTTTAAAAGTGCACTCATGTGGCTGCACATCTTGGATCCTCACCACTCAGGTTTCACTAGACGTTTCCTGAGTGTGTTCACAACATGGCAGTCAGTGATCTTAGAGCAAGAGAGAACCAAAGAGTGTCCCAAACAAAAATGTAGATTTTTTTATAATCCAACGTCTAAAGTGACATCCCATTATTTCCGCCGCATTCTATTCATTAGAAAGAATATTATTCAGCCCAACCTCTACTCAGAGGGAGAGGAATGAGTACACAAGGCCATGAATAGCCAGAGGTAGGAGTCATTGAGGGCCATCTTAGAAACTGCCTACCACAGAAGTTCTGGGTTAAACAAAATTCAAAGATGTGTTGAGTACTAAACTTCTCAGAGTTTTTAGCATACAAATGTATTTTGAGTCTCTCTAAAAGAGCATTAGAGTAGGGAACACTGAACTTCTTAGAGAGTCAGATGGTAAATATTTTAGGCTATGGATCTCAAGATATCTGTCCAAACTATTTGATCCTGCTGTTCTGAAAGCAAACCATCATAAGCAAGTTGATATGGCTGTGTTCCCATAAAACTTCATTAACAAAAATACCACATTTTGCAGACCTCTAAATTAGAGGATACAGCCTTAGCTGATAATATTTAACCACATTGACGTTTTGTCATGCAATCCCTATCCTCCAAATAGAGTGAACGGCTGCCACCCATGCATCTGCAATTTTGTCAGTAAAGGCAAAAATGTCAGCAACCATGAAATGCTTTAAGCACACTTGCTGAAATATTATTTTCTTTTTGCTTGTTTAGAATCATGGAGCATTTTAGGATCTCTAGGATTCTTGATTATATAGATTATTGATTTCATGATTGTGGAATCCATGTCTGCAGCTACCACCATATTTGCCAAGTCTACCAGAGTTGGAGTCTTAATAGGCTCTTAATATTTTTGAAGGAATAGGTGGATGATTGAACAAACCCCAACATTCTATGTTTCTATTTCCTTCTTCTTTGTCATTATCTATATTGTACCTCCCCAAATGCCCACATTCCAGAAAACAAAGTGCTTTTGACCTGTAGGTGACATCATCCCATGGAATATACCTGCCTTTTTGCCCTCAGTCATGCCTGAGTCTGCAGGTCAGAATTATACTAATGGCCCCAGATGAACTCAGCATGGGATGGCTCACCCTTAGCCTTGGCTTTACCACCAGAAAACTTGACAAAGGCAGGCTGGCAGGAAGAAAGGACCAGAAGAAAGAGATGAGAAAGGGATAAAACCAACATGTTTGACAAGACCTCAAGGTATCGTGACTGAGATAGGAACTTCATATACACTATATTATTCAGTACATAAAACACAACTTTGAAAGTGGTATTACTAATTACATTTTGCAAACGAAGAAAGAGTTTTAGAGAGGTTCTGTGACTTGCCCAAAGTGACAAATCAAATGGCCAAAGGAGAAACCTCCTCTACACTGACTCTAAAGCTCATTCTTTTATAGCTAGTCTGACCACACATCCCAGTTTGCCTTGGACAGTCCTATTATACACCTGTTGTTTTGAAACAGTTTTCAAAATCATCCTTTGTACTCTCTAAAGTGTCCCGTTTTAGATAATAAATTATCTCATCAGCTGCCTATGATCTTTTATTTCTCTGGTGGTAGCTCTGGCTTCTACCATAGAAACAACTACTACTTTTGGTTAGAGGCCATGGCTGGGAATTTTACCTCAGAGCCAGGGGCATTCCAGTGGGGAGAATAGCAATTGCCCAAAATAGTGTGTAGAACTCTTGCCAGGCCACTGGGTGTTATATTGTACATGCTGAGGGACAGAGGGTATGTAGCATGAATAC
Organism: Piliocolobus tephrosceles; assembly: GCF_002776525.5. NCBI lineage: Eukaryota > Metazoa > Chordata > Mammalia > Primates > Cercopithecidae > Piliocolobus > Piliocolobus tephrosceles. The sequence continues at coordinate 132,083,631 of NC_045440.1, read as the reverse complement.
CATCAAAAAGGAACACACAGGTGTGGGTAGACAGACACAGACATGTGGCATTTATTTTTAAGCCATCCTCCAAAATATTTTGCTTTCATTTGCCTCATGGAAAGAATTTCAAATGCAGTCGTTTTTCCACATGGATTTTTATAAAATAAAATTTTCTGTATTTCTCTCTTAAAGTCCTCATTACTTCTTTTGTTTTGAGTTAATTCCGTCTGCTTGCAAGTTCACATAACAGATTCCTCATCTGGACTTGACTTAAGGAGTCCACCCTTCCTTGGCACTTAATGTGTACTTATTATTCAGTCTAACAATCTTAGCACGTTGTTAATAATTCTCTTCATATTGGTCACTTTCTATCTACATATGTGATCTTCCTCTCTCCTCTAATCAAGATGCCTAACATTCTTAGGGTACTTTAGAGTTTGCGCAGAGCATCACATACATTATTGTGTTTAATCCTTACAACAACCCTGTATGATTGCCGAATTGATCCACATTTTAGAGATTTAAAAATCTGAGATTCAGAAACATTCAACAACTCAATCAAAATTGTATAGTTCCTAAAAGTTGACAAAGCTGGGACAACTTGCAGAAAACGATCATGTCTGATTCATCTCTATATCTTGCAGAATGCCTTGCTTATAGCAGGTAAGCAAGATATTTATATGTGATGACTAACTGATTTAATGAGCAAGTATTTAACATTTGGCCTTCCTAATAAAATATAGTCTCTGTCCTAAGACAGTGTTCGAAATCATGTCACGTGAGAAATGATGGAAGAATATGTTTAGACTGGGGAGAAGTACCTTAAAGAAGACAGTTGAGAAGAATTGAGAGTTCTCATGTGGAAGAACTATTGAATTTGGGTACTGCATCAATGGGGATTGTTGTATGGAGGTTACAAAGATTTCAAGTCATTACAGAAACACACATTCCAGCAGGTAGAATTTTCTAGATTTTAGAAGACTTTCATGAGGAAGTGAGATTCCTATCCCAAAGGATATTTCAAACAGGAGCTTGACACATTCTTGGCTTGAAGATGGTAGACAGGATTCAACATTGCATCAGTTGAAGTGACTGATTGTTATTGCATTCTCCTGGCTGTAGGTGTCTGCTACATTCTATTCAGATTCATTTTGATCTCTGAATTCTATTGAATTGTCTCCCTAATGTACCCATAAGCTGTTTGAGTTGACATGCTGCTGAGCATTCTGCAATACTGACACAAGTGTCCATGAATGCTACATCTTTGTTCTGTCTCCCAGCAACCATTCTTGTTTTCATGTCAAGGCATCCGAGCCTTAACCACACATATAGTAACAACAGGTGTAAACCATTTAAAGATGGCTGCATCATGCTACAAAAAAATGAGGTTGATGTCACTGTGACATGCTGCCCGAAGACTACTCACTGCAAGGGGACTTGGTCCCTTCCTCAGATCCAGAGTCAAGGGATCACACACTCTGCAAAATACTTTTCCAATATGAGGCCCATAGGGGAAAAGCTGACGTTAACCCCCAGTATATCTGTATTCAGGACACCTGAACACACAAACCAGCTCATTGATTATTAAATGAGTGCTGGGGAAAGATGGAGTTTTTAGGTTTTTTGCTTCCACTGCATAGGAGGTAAGAGATGAGTGACTCAAGAAAAAAAGCAAGGTAAAACTGGTAAGAAATTTAGACATTTTTAAAAAAATTATTAATTTTACAGATGAGGGAACTGAAGCATAAACAGAGTAATTGACTGGTTCAAGTCACACAGGGTAAGTGTTAGAACATGAACTCCTCATTCCTATGCTCTCCTGTCTCCCACTTGTCTGTGTAAAAGTGGAAAGTACAAGGTACAGGAGTTTAGCTAAGTCAGGACCCAAGAACTGCACTGCTTATCATAGTGGCATGCACCCCAAACCACAGAACTTGGGAGGATTCTGCAATTTTCCAATATCACATATGCTCGTTTGTCTTTCCTAAATCGAATTTTCTTTCTCTGCAAAAGCAAGGCTTAACAGTGATCCATTCAACTCACATTTACTAAAAACCTATAGAAGGCATAAGGTTCAGTGATGAACAGGGCCACTGAAGCCAAAGTGCTGCATCTACACTACGTACACAGGAGTTTGCCTTGCAGCAGCCTCTAAGGCTTGCTGAACCTCAGTTTGTTCCTGAATGCTCACCATGTGCTAGACTGTGTTCTAAGCACTTTGTGTGTATTTTCTTATTAAAACCATGCCCATGCTCTGAGATAGTTCTGCAATTTTCCAGATTTTACATAATCAGAAACAGAAACACGAAAGTTAGGTAGAGTGCTGAAAATTGTGGTGGCTATCTCAGAATATGAATATTAAATCACTTAACTCAATCAAATCCCTAAACAGAGAGCAAGTTTTCAGTAAATATTACCTTCTCCTATTAATATTCCTTCTTCCTCTGCCACCAGCACCATCAAGACCACAGCTCTACCGCAGTATTTCTCATCCACTGCCAGGTGCTAGGGATATGAAAGGAATTATCCTCCTTACCCTCAGGAGTTCACATGCTACCAGAGAGGAAAACAGTTCCCCCAGCAAGAATGACAGTGTGATGTATAATCCCAAAGTGAGTCTGTCTGCAGATTTTCTTAGAGGGATTGGGACCTGTGGTTCATTTACCCAGCCTGCTCATACTGACCACCAAAGCCAACAACAGTGACAATCACATATCCTGCAGAAATAAGTGCTACCTGCTGTGTTTCTCAGAGTCATCAACTAAGAAGGACTGTTCCTCAACTAGAAGTAATGATGTTATCATTATTATTATTAGGATTCATTAGAAACATTCTAGAAGTTGATTATCTGCTAGGTCCTCTCTTTAGTCCTTTGGGGCTGCTAGAACAAAATACCATAAACTGTGTGACATCTAAACAATGGAAATTTATTTTTTTATAGCTCTGGAGACTGGAAGTCCAAGATCAAGTCACCAGCAGATTCCATTGCTATAGAAATGGACATGGTTTCTGGTCCAGACAGCTGTTTTCTCTCCATGTTCTCATGTAACAGAATGAGCAGGTAGCTCTCTGAGGCTTCTTTCATAAGGGCACTAATCCCATTCATGAGGGCTTCACCCTCATAACCTTATCACTTCACAAAAGCCCCAACACCAGTACCGTCACATTGGGGATTTGATTTTGACGTATAAATTTGATGAGGGCACAGAAATTTAGTCTATTGCAGTCTTCTTTAGGATTGGCTAATGTAATTGTTATGATTCTTTGAGGCAACTAGACTTGGCATGATTAAATAAATGGGGAAAAAGTCCAGCTTCACTATGCTAGCAGCAGATTCCAAAGTTGAACCAAAATTTGTCTGTCTCCAAAACCAGCATACTTACCTCAAAAATAAATATTAAACATTGTTGCTAATGAATGCTAAAAATAAATTATATGTTATTCAGTAAATAATAATATCAAATATCATATAATCAAATTAGTCATCAAATAATAATTGATATAGTTTGACTGTGTCCCAACCCAAATGTCATCTTGAATTATAGTTCCCATAATCCCCATGCATCATGGAAGGGACCTGGTGGGAGGTAATTTAATCGCAGGGGCAATTACTTCATGCTGTTCTTGTCATAGTGAGTGAGTTCTTACTAGATCTCATGGTTTTATAAGGGACCGTTCCCCCTTTTGCTCAGCACTTCTCCTTGCGGCTGTCATGTGATGAAGAATATGTTTGCTTCCCTTTCCACCATGATTGTAAGTTTCCTGAGGCCTCCCAAGCCCTTGAAGAACTGTGAATCGATTAAATCTCTTTCCTTTATAAATCACCCAGTCTCAGGTATGTCTTTATTAGCAGCATTAGAATAGCCTAATACAATAATATTAATATGTCATAATATTCTGTAATATAGAATATGATTAACCTATTTTTAAAAAGTAGTGTAAATTTACTATTAATGCTAATATAAAGAAGTAAATTAGTATACATTTAAAGAAAATAAATAACCTGTGTAGATAAATTAAGCAAAAAAATAGAGATCAACTATAATAAATGAGTATATTTATTTCAAAAGAAGATATATGCTGACTTAAGCATATTTATACACTGCACTTTTCTACAAAGGTGTACGTGAGACTTCCATTTGTGTATACTTCCAAGGAGTGGAACACAGGCACTAGGAGCAGGTAAGGAGGGATTTATTTTTTACCATATATGTGTCTGTTTAGTTTGAGAAATGACGGCATGTTATTGTACAATAAAAATAAATGTGTATTTAAAAATTAGATACATTTTAAATAAATAGAGTTCATTTCATTAACTAACAAATAAATAAATTTTTGGCCCAATTACCATAACAACTAACAATACAGGAAAATGTGCCACAGCTCGTTAAGATGCCCTTGGAAATATAAAGGAATGGAAGTGAGGTTTACTGAACACTCACAAGCTAGGCAGCTTTCGTCACCCACAGAAGTGGATATGATGACTTGGATCTTATATATGAGGCCATTGGAAAACTGAAAGCTTAAGAAATATGCCCATGGATACACAGCTGGAAATTCAAAACTGAGCTTGAATCCTAGATCCTTCTTATCCTGAAATGTACTCTCTCTACCAGTGACAATTCCATAAGCACTTTGAAAACCACTTTTTCTTACTCTTGGCAATACCATGTAAAGAAACAAGCTGTTGGTGAGGCTCACCAGTGGCAAAGAATAAATGAAACATGGATGCACTGAAAAGGTATCGTTATTACTAACAATAAAAGGCTTAAAGTGTTTTAGGAGGCATTGAGGTGCTCGAAAGTCATCAGTATTATTCATTTTAAGGAAAGATTCATTCCCTTGTGTTTCTGGGCAGGGAGCCCATATGAATAAGATCACAAGTGCTGCGGCTACTCTGAGGTCACTGTGAAAAAATAACAGACCTTGATGATAAAGGAACTAGTTAGTCATCAATTCCATCCCCTTTGCCAACAAAAGAGACAATATTTAAAGAGTAGTAATCATTTGTATTTAACTCAGGCTCAATTCTTCTTTGGAAGCAGGCCTCCAAACACTGTGGCTACTAACATTATGTGAATTCTTACAGGTTTTAGCGAAATGGAAGCCCCATAACTATTGTTTCATAATTTTAAAAAATGATTATCTACAAAGTGGAACTTATCCTTTTGCACATCACTCTAAGGGAGCTGAATGAGAATATGGGTGAGAGAATTAGCTGGAAATGGTAAGAATTCTGGTTCTTCCACATACAGTGTATGCCTAAGAAAAAACACAGATAGCTAGTTTGAATCCTGAGATTGCTAAGAATGTTGCCTGGAACTTAGGTCAAAGTTACTTTCACTACTAAAGAAGCAAACAATCCTTGTGAAGGGCACACAACACAAAGATACAGATGAACAGACAGAATTCCTTGTGCTTCCTAGTTATCCATGGAAATGGGCCTGAGATTGAGTGGTTGTGTGGGAGAAGGTGAGAAAGTTATAATGTCAGAGTACTAAGAAAGGCAGGATGGGGGTTGCTGGTGTTTATAATGTTAAGTTGGAGGAAGGGCAGACCACCCTTCCAGCATGACTACCAAGAAATAAGGTAAACTCTATGGTTCCAGAATTCACATATTTCCAATTGCTAAGTTTCTTTCTGCATCTCGGGGACTACAGCAGGCCTGTCCACAACCTATAACATCTAGGGCAAATTACTTACCCTCTCTGAAACTTAGTTCTTAATATGTAATAGATGAATTGTAACACTTCTTTCACTGACTTTGTATGTAGTAAAATTAAATGAAATCACCTATATAAAGCAATCTAGCATCAAGTAGGTGCTAACAATATCACTTTTATTTCCACTCTGGCTTCATTCTCACCATCCACACATACGCATATTTATACATCCTTACCTTTCAAGGTTCCAAGGTGCATATGACCAACCATGTCTCCAAGATTATTTTGTTGAATAAATGAAAATTAATTCAACCCTGAATACCTCTCACAAGGCTCCCGCTGAGGCATGTAAGAGCCCCTACCTCAATTTTGTGCAACACTTCAAAGCTTTTACATTTATATAGTGCTCTTTCACCTCCAAGCAACATTCACATACGGGATCCTTTTTTGATCTTAGGACAGATGCAAAACAACTGTTATTACACCCATTTTATAAAGTCCAAAACTAAGACACCAAGAAGCAGAAACAGACTTGCCTCTGTCTTAAGAGGCTTCTGAAGGATTCATCTCAGCTCTTTACATATTTCATCTAACCCATCAATTCCTGGATTTGAAATCCACCCAACTATCCAGGATGAATCATATTATGTCAGGCTTTCTTCTTATTGATATGACAATGGATGGTTTTGTCACTTATACTTTACAATAAAATAATTGATCAATATTTACATAATTAACAGCAAACTTAAGAGAGAAAATACGAGGAAGGACTAAAATAGTATTCTAACGTTTACACATGAAAAGACTTTGTCCCAGAGAGATTAAGTATTCCAGGTATTAACTGATAACTTAAGGTCAGATTTTACAACTCAGCACTCTTTCCATGGGAATACATTTCCCTGGGGAGTTGGTTGTGTGTTTCCAGCAACAGGTGCTCACTGCCTCAGGAGGTTTGCCTGGTTCTTGTAATTTTTCTTAGTGTAAACCAAAACCTACCCCTGTGCCAATGAAAACTTTAGACCATTAATTAACTTTGAACTTCTTTGCAAATATCTAGAGACAGAACCATTTTGGATGAAAGTATTCTGTTATGGGTCTGATATAATAGAATGCATGCTAATAAAGATTATTTGGGGGCATTGCCTGTTAAAGCTTGTACCTGCTTTGACGATCATCTAGGATTATTATACCTACTAAATGATTGGATTTGGAACTGGAACAAAGGATTTACAACTTCCAATCCAGGACATATTCTGTATACAACCAGTTGGTAAACTGCTTCTCAAAGAATCATAGGGTTCATACGCATTCATTAATTCCAGCAAAAAAAAATATTGTCCATAATGGGACACTTTTAAGAATCAAAAGAGTAATAATAATTAGAACAATAGGTGTGTGCTCGGACAGTCCAATGGCAAATGAGGTATATAATCAACCAGACAATGCCTCTATTTTTGCAGAGTGTTCTAGAAGGTGGGGAAAGGCAGGCAATACATAAGTAAAAAAGCAAAGTTATGAGAAGAATCTTATAAAATAATATGGTGATGTGACGAGCAGTGGCTGAAGGAGGAAAGACTGCTTTGGAAGGAGTAATACATTAGTGGGAAGGCTTCCTTCACTGAAGAAATAATATGTGAGTGGAGAACTAAAAATTAAGAAACTTGTCAGTTGGAGAAAACAATGAATGCAAAGGCCTTTGGGTGGGAGAAAGGGTTTGCTATGGTGAGGATTCAGAGAGGAGACCATTATGGAAGATGTGAAAGGTGAAGCAGACAAGAGCCAACATAGGTAGGGAGGTAGAGACAATAGGAAAAAATTTTCTGGGCGTGTGTTGGAAGTTTCACAGTATTTCACAGTATTTGACTCAATGATCGATTACATATGTACCACTTTTTAAAACTATAATAACATGCACACTCACACATGTTACTTAAATTTTAAAATCTTGGAGACCATCTAGTGTGTTATATTGGGTTAAATTAACCAGTTTTTGAGCAGAACTTAGAATAAAGCTTCTCTCCCTATTTAACATATGGTTAAAATTCATGGAAATGTATTATTATTTAGAAAGTTTTTCAGTTGGCATTATTTCTTCTTGGAATTCAGGCCTATACACATCTGCTTGCATGAAACTGCATAAATGAGTGTATATACCACTAATACACACATATACTGCCCTTAAATGCCAGGAAAGGCTGCATATGCTTAGTGCATACTTTCATCACAGTATGGTGTAGGTGGCCCAATAAAAAGTATATGCGTTACCTGGAACACCAGAGTATCATATTTTTATTTTAGTGCTTGTTTTTGGATCTTCTAGCTGTTGTATTCATAAAAAGAAATATGGCCCATAGCTAGATATTATTAGTGATTCAAGTTTGAATAAAAACGACCCAATGTTCTTGAAGCTCTTAGTCAATTTAACAAAAGAATGCATAGAGATTGCAAGGAAAGTCCTTACCTAACTGTAACTTTCACAATCTATGCTCCCATATGAGTAGACACTTACTTGATACTGCAAATTCAAAACAAGAAAAAAACACCCACAATCAAATTGAAAGCTGACTAATATGAAATAATTATCTCAGATCTGCAACTCCACATATTTATTCCATCAAAACAGCTTCAAGGATCTTTCTATTTATTTATAGTAAAATAAGTGTAATAAATTAGAACTTCTAAAATAGGGTCATGCCAATGGCTTTAGTGGGTTTAATCAATGGGTTTCCACATAAGATTTTGTCTGAGAAAAGAGTTTGTTGCTAAATATATTTAAATAAAAGGGAGATGCACCTCCTTTTCCCTTACCATTTGTTGTATCTTGTGGGGAAACTTCACCTTGTTCAGCCTCAGTTGGCTTATTACCAAATGGGTTTAATAATAGTTTACTATCTCAAGGACAGGGAATCGCACCAAATAAATGTCGACACTCCTGTTTGAAAGTCAACAATTCTACATTCACATGGTGCTAAAAATGGGACCCTCTAGGACTTAGGGTGTGGTAGTTGACTTCCAGTGATTAGAGCTATGTCATCGTGTGAGATCCACATAAATAAAACACATGCAAGCCAGAGAGTCCTTCCAGAAAAATGTGGCTGTCAATATCAAGAGACAAGTAAGTGCTGTGCTTCTGAGCTTCATTGAAAGAGTCACATTCAATCCACCCCTTCCTTCAAAACTGACTTTATTACTGTGGCTTCAGGTTCCACAGAAGAAAAACCACAAAGTATGTGCAAACTAGATGAACAGTCTGTGCTGATGAGAGAAAAAAATAGAAGACCATTGAGGTACAGGGCAAGCTACACAAAATATCTTCTGTGCATCTCCTGGAACCGTCCATAAGAACTAGGTGCTAGAATCCAGACCTTTGATTGGCAGTCTTCAGCTAGGTGGGAGGGTGACAGGGTCCCTCCAGGCCTGGAGATGAAGCAGGGGCCTGGTTTGGATTTAGGAGTCCATAAAGGAACAGGGAAATTTTGTAATACAGTTTCTGGAGCCCAGGAAATGAATGCAGAGAAAGGGGAGAGATTTATCCCCTTCTCTTACATTTGTCCTGCATGGTGAACAGAAAGGTGACTACATATTTGCCTGGAAAACATTAATAATTCATCAAACTGGTGGGGTTTTTTAGAACCCAACATTGATTGAAATTTCAGACAAGTCATTTAACCCCCTGTGCCTCGGTTTCTCCCATTTGTAATAAAGGGGTATAAAAATGTTAATAATATGATATCTGAGATATATATGCACACATATACTGCATTCCATTAAATGCCAGGAAAGGCTCAATGTGCTCATTCAGTGAACACATTCACACTGGGACCTTCTAGAAGGTTTACCCTCACTTAGGGTGTAAAGTGAGCACATTCAATGTGTTTGAAAAGTAGATCCTTGGAACTCAAGATTAATACGTCTATGACTTTTGAGAATTCCTGAAATTTTTACTACCACTCTCATGTAATTTATTTCACAACATGCAGTGAAGTATAAATGAAAAATTGAAGTCCATGATGTGTAGATACTTGGCAAGTGTTATGACATATCCAAAGTTGATAAATAAACTTCTGGGAGGAACCCAGATTTATTATATATACAAGTGAATGGTTCTCAGATTTTCAGATCCTGTGAACGAGTAAAAAGTTTTGTTTGCCTTTTAACTAAGAGACTTTTATAAGGTTTTCAGGATTTTATTTTAGCTAAATAAAATCATTAAAAACCCCCACAACCTCTGTCTGCCTCATTTCATGAAGGAAGATCTTCTTAATTAAAAAAAAGTAATTGAAAAGACATAATCTCAGGATAAAAGACAGTTTAGTCCAAGGAAGAACAGTTGGTAAAACTAACACAAATATATGAAAACACAGAAAAATCCCAACAAGCATTGACAGATGATAATATTAAGGAGCACAAAATTTTTTATACCTGTTTGAAAAGTTTTATACTTGTTTGAAAAAATTTTTATACTTGTTTGAAATGTCTCTATAAACATTAGCACAGGAAGTAGAATTAGAATGTACAACTTGATCTGACATGCCATTGTCGCAAATCTAGTTTCATGCGAAGGGAATGAGAACAACGCCCTGGATGCTATTTGTTCAATTAAGTTACAAATTTCAGCTCAGCTTCAGACCCTTGATATGGGTCTTGGTCATGAACGACACCAGCATTTGAAATCATTGTGATCTCAGTGATGCTCCCAGCTCACAAGCCCCATGATTCAAGCTGGACCCACTACAAAATTAGAAAATAAGCCCTTACGAGATGTTACTACTAATCCGGTGTTTCACAATGAGATGGTAAAGCCATACAGAGCTTAAATAAGTCATTCAAATTCACACCATCCTAACTGGTACTAAGTGGTATTTAATTCAAAACCATGATGCCTGGGTTCCTAACTAACATAATCAATACAATATAATAATAGTTAACATTTTTGATCATTTATTATGCACAAGGCATTATGTGAAATATTTTACATTCATTATGTTAGTAGATTCTCCCAAAAATCCACAAAACAGGTTCCATCATTATTCCCATTTTATAAAAGAATAAAAAGAGGCCCAGTAGTTAAATCTCTTGCCTGAGACCCAACAAGAATGTGAAAAGGCAGCATAATTCCAGCCCTGCCCTCTTAAACCCTTGTATATGTCCCTGTATCTCAGGTGTTTAATTTCAATGTTAACAAGAACTTCAATTTCTGGGAAGGTAGAAGCAACATGCATTGCTCCTATTAAAATGACTAGAAAAAAATAAAAATAATAGATTACAAAAAGGTCATAATTAAAAAAAAAATTGGCAAACTGGAGAGACAGAGAAGACTGGATGACCTAGAACTATAGAAAAGAGCCCTCCTAAGGCAAATTGAGATTCTATCATTTTCTTCTCTGAGGGAATTTGCCAATTCTGGACACAAGGTAAAGCTTGGGCTTGTGGGAATTTGGGGATTGGCCTAGGACAATAGTCTCCAGTGAGGTGTGTGGGGCTGGAAGGAGAAAGCCATAGAGGTTTGGCAGCCATAGGGACTAGTAGAACATAATGGAACCTAGAACCCCAAGGAGGCATGGAAGCATAAAATCCTGAGAAGGCAGGGCAAAATCTCCTGCATTCTTCAAATATTTGGCAGATGAAATCCCTATAGGGGAAAAAAACAAATCCTGCAACAGGCATTCAATAGGCTTACTTCTAAAGACATTTGCTTTATTTTGATGCTGCTTGGGGTAGGAGCTTAAAGAGAGAAATTCAAACCTCTGAGAGATAGATATATTTCCTCCAAAAGATATTGGAGGTAAAATGGGATAATAAAAATGTACTCCATTAATCAAGAAGATGGCAAGAAAAGAGGAATAAACAACAAACAAATAGGGCAAGTAGAAAATAAATATCAAGACATAAACGTAAGCCCAATTTTATTTGTAATTATATTAAATATGAATTGACTACTCATTCCAATTCAATGAAACTGTCAACCAAAATTTGAAAAAGAAAAAAAAAGATTCAATGATATGCTGTTTATGAAACACACTAAAAATTTAGAAGATGTTGGAAGTTGGAAATAAAAAGACAGGAAAAGCCATATTGCACGTATAACCAAAAAGTCGATGTGGTCATACTAGTTTCAAATAGATACATAGTTAACTTTAAGGCAAAAAGTATTGTCAGAGTTTTTTTTTTTTTTTTTAAGGAAAATCATTTTATGATGATAAAAGTTTCAGTTTAACAAGATGACACAATAATTCTCAATTTATAGACACCTAATACCATAGCCTCGACATATGCAAAGATAACGGCAGTAGATAGGCACTAGAGAGCAAAAGAGGTCGTAACACTATAATATTTGTAGAAATAGACCTGTCTGGCTCCTAAGCCCATCCTTCTCATACCATGCCAATACTGTGCCTACTTCTTACCCTCAGCCTCTCAGAGGCTGTTATTACTGGCTATGTCAGTGGCAACTGTGGTCATGTGGGTCATTGCACAGTTCGTCTTAAGATGCTGTGAAATGTGCAATTGGAGAGTGGAAGCTGCCACAAGCAAAAGACCAGGCACACTGTGTCCTTCAGGATTTATCTCTTTTACTTGGATCAATAGTACTTGGCTTACTACTGTTTGTGGTTGTGGCAATAACCAATAACAGCTCGTATTTACTTTGCAAAAGGATAAGTCTTCTGTGAGCCTAACTTTCGGCACAGTTTGATTAGCATGCGCACAAATATCACACTTTCCATCCCTGGGCAAGCAGCTGATTAATAATCTTGACCATAACAGTTTATGGTTTTGTGTTGACCGTTTTTGTTTTCTGTGAACTTTACTCCTTTTAAAAGGTTCTTAATAGTGCCTAGAGATTTGCTATCTCCCTTCAATTTAAGGGTAATTTAGGACAGAGGCAGTGTCAAGGCCAATCCTCAGCAAGATTATGAGGAAGGCAGTTTCTTATTGGCCATGGATTGGAGGGAAGCAGTTTACCCTGTTGGAGATATCCCCTTCCCCTCCACATCTCCTTAGATGGTTACAAATCTCCCTATATCTGTCCTTACATCCACCGAAACCAGCACTCTATGCCTTTAATTCTTACTTATATGTAGGTGTTTGTGACTAAAGACAGTCGAGAATGTATCCTTTTAAAAACAGTTGATTCCTAATAAATGGAAAACACAAACTAAAGAATGAAGCTTGCATAAAGCAGGTTTCAATAAAGCATGTCCTTGAAGCTGACAGCAAAGTCACACAACCGGGAAGTGCTGGAGTGATTTCAAGTCATAAAGCTAGGTCTTTGCACACCTGAAGGACGTCCCAAGGCAAATCTCTGCCTCTTGTTTTCAGTGTTCTGTCACTTTTCCAGTCTATACTCTCATCCTTGGATTTTTCATTCTGCCATTTATCCATTTGTTTAACTGATTATATTGTGTATCTTCCCTGTGCCAAGCACTATGCTGGGACGTGGGTGAATCTTTGAAAAAGAGCATCTCAGCCCTCCAGCTTACCACCTAGAGGGCAGAAAAATGTAACTAAATAGTCCACCCCAATACATGATATTCACAGAGGGCAAAGAGAGTATTTCGAAAGTACCCATCATAGACTGTTTGAGGAAGGCTTCAAGGAAAAGATTACATCTGAAAGAGAAATAAAGGAGGGTGATTTCGCCAGAGGAAAGGGGTGTGGGTAGCAGGACATATCAGGCCCTAAGGACTTCATAGGTTAAAAAAAAGAACAAAGCAAAATACTGGCTTTTTTTTTTTTTTTTTTTTTTGAGAAAAGTATGAGCCACTTGGAGTAGCTTGAGAGACAATGGCAAAAATGAAGGTGAGGTGGTAGCAGAGGTACTAGACCATTACTATCCTCATCCTCTTCATCTTCCTCATCCTCTTCATCAACATCATCCTCAAAAGAAACTAACATAATTGGAAGCTTACTGTGCACCAACCACTGTTCTAAACAGTTTTCAAGTTTCAAATCATTTATTGCAAATCTCTAGGCACAATTAAGAACCTTTTAAAGGAGCCAGTTTCACACACCGTGTAATATGTTATATGCCCCTGAATAATGCTTAAAGTTTGTCCCGTAAAAACAAAACTAATCACACCCATTAGGACGGCTACTATCAAAAAATCCAGAAAATACCAAGTGTTAGCAAGGATGTGGAAACATCAGATTTTGTGCACTGTTGGTGGGAATGTAAAATGGCACAGCCACTGTGGAAAACAGCATGGCAGTTTCTTAAAAAATTAAGAATAAAATCACCAAATGATCCAGCAATTTGTTCTGGGTATATACCCAAGATATTTTAAACACACCTGTGTTCGTAGAAGCATTATTCACAATAGCCCAAAGGTGAAAGCAACCCAAGTCCCTGTCAATGGATAAATGTGCTATACATACAATGGAATATTATTTTGTGTTAGAAAGAAAGTAAATGCTTACGTATGCCACAACATGGATGAACCTAGAAGACATTACTCTGGATGAAACAAGCCAGACACAAAAAGACAGATACTATATGATTCCACTTATATGAAGTGCTTTGCTTGGAGTAGTCAAATTCATACAGACAGAAAGTAGAATTGTGGTTGTCAGGAGCTGAGGGGAAGAATGAGGTGTTTTTATTGAAATTGGGTATAGAATTTTTACTTTATAAGATGAAAAAATTGTGGAGCTGGATGGTGATGACTGTTGAACAATATTACGAATGCATTTAATATCACCAAAGTGTACGCTTAAAAAAGGTTCCTAGGGCAAATTTTGATATATGTATTTTACTGCAGTAAAGAAGTAGAAAAAAGAATAAAAACGAATTTAATGGAATAAAAAACGCCAGCTTTTTATTTTAATGAATCACACTGGTATCTACAGGAAGAATTGATTTAAAGAAGGAGAACCTGAAAACTGGGAAGCCAGCCTAAAGGCGGCTAAAATAGTTGATGCAAAAGAGTAAGAATTCCATAGTTAGGGCATATGAGAATAGAGAGGAAGGAGGAGATTCAGGAAATATTTATGAAATAGAATTTTGGATCTGATCATTGGATTTTGGAAGGCAACGGGAAGAAGATAAGAACAACTGGATTGACTCTCAGGCTAATATCTTGGCAGTCCAGGTTAGCTGTGTTACTGCTACTTGAAAAAGAAAATACCAGAGGGTAGGTTGCTGTGTTCTGATTTAGATGACTTAAGTTTGAGTGACTGAGGACATCCAGATGAAGATGTACCACAGGTCATGCAATCTAGAAGTTGACAAGAAACTGACCCACCTACAGGTCATCACTGATGCTATAAGCCCAGTGAAATATCCTGAAACACCAATAATAAAAGAGTGGAGAGGGAAATAGGAGACCAAAAAGGAGAAGGCCTGTGGCACACATGGAGAACAGAATAAAAAATGACAGTGATTGAAATGCGGAAAAACGGTCTGGTGGGCCGAGGATGAAAACATACCTGTTTGATTTGACAAAATAAAAAAAGAAAATCATTGGGCATTTTACAGAGAGCAGCACCAAGAAACAAAGTAGGGGGCAAATGTCAGATTGCAGTCAGTAGTTAATGAATGAATTAGAAGGGAAGTCGAGAGTGAATGGGATGCAGGTAAGAGACTGGAAAGTGAGCAAGAGCAGTGTCAAGTGTTCTGTTTTTATGGTGGTTGAGCCTTGAGAAAGGAAAATGGTAAAGTAGAAGGAAGCAACTGGAAGGAAAAGTTGGAAATCCAAGAAAGGGAATCATCTACAAAGCAGCTTCCCAGAGCTGAAGGTAGGAGAGTTAAGGTCAAGGCACATATGGAAGAATTAGCCATGAATGTGAGGAGGGAAATCACACATTCTAAGGCTGAAAGAAAAGGAAGAAAGAATAGAAGCAGAGAAGAATAGATATGTAGGTCGTCAAGGAAGACCACTGAAAACATTTCTGCTGGTCGCCACAGTAAGGTGATCAGCTGCAAAGAGTTTGATAAAGTGGCTGCAGGGAGTGGTAAAAGTTTGAAGAAGTCATGAAGGAACGAGAAACAGCTGGCAAAGGACTGATGGGAAGTGAGAAGGCTCAGCAGGGTTTGGGTTGGTGCTGAGTTTCCCAGGTTTAGAAGCTGAGACAATGCACTGCAAATCGGTTTCAAGGCTAGTACCTTGCTGGGTGGAAAGGCAGAGGAGTAGAATGTTTTCGGCTCCTCTTTTTTCCATCCATACTCTCCCAAGGTGTCCATTACTTTGATTTAGCTGAGTAATTTAGTAAGATAGAAGACAGCTACAGTTTGGTCACATGGAGTACTGGGAATACAGTATGTGATTATGAAACTGCCTGACAATCCTAGAATTCAAAGGCTGACTCCTCCACGTATTGTTAACCACCTGATCCTGGGGCAAGGTAGGTAATTACTTTGAACAACTGTTTAATCATTTGTAAAAGAATTATAAGCTTTACATAAGCTTGTATCCATATAGCCCTTGGTTCATCATAGGCATGAGAAAATTCCAGTTTCTCTTTCCTTTATCAACGCCTCACAAAAGAATATTCTTTGTCAGACTGGACCCAGAGGAATACAAACCTGAGGAATTTCTTTCTTATTGTTCAATTTCCATTGCAGCAGAACAATTCACTTGCAAAAATAAAGACTTATCCTGGGCCAACCTGATTGAGCCCTGGAGAGTCGGGGTAATTCTTTCATAAAGTAATCCTTACCCCAAACTTCCATTTCTTTTTCAGGGCCTTAATTCAGTATGAATCAGTGTCTGCATGACTTAACACCACCATACAATATACCATTATATCCACTCTTCGTTTTCCAAGGAGGCACAAACTGAATTAAGTTCGTGTAATAATATCACCAATCCAAACCTTTGGCTTAAACAGGGAGCTTGACATTCTTAGAGATTATTTTACTCACATTTTTAATAAACCAGAGCTTCAAATATTGAAGGGTAGGTAAGCCACTCTGAAGCAAAACTTTAAACAAAAATAAGTCCTCATGTTAATTACGTAATAAAAATCTTCTGTACTCACCTTCAGCATCCATCATTTTCCAAGGTCAGCCGTTGGTAGCGTGAAGGAGGACATGACTAATATTTTCATGAATAAACCGAACTGTTTCTTTCGATTAGTGCCACTGAAAGTATCCCAAGCTTTTTCTCTCCTGCTGTTTGTACTGAGACAAATCATCTTGTGGATTCCCCTCAGCTGTGTGATCTATCCCCACGTGAGTCACGTCTATTTCTTCAAATGCTCTGAGTGCTGTGTTGACCAAGGAAAAGAACAAAATCCATTTGGTATTCTTCTTTTTCCTGCCCTTCTTGTCACTGCTACCTGCTACAGTCATGGATATTCTGTTCTCATTTGCTTTTTGGTGCCTGGCTTGAGTTCCTGATACCACTAGGTGCTCAGAAAAAAAAAAAAAAAAAAAAAAAAGACAATAAAAAAAGTCTTTATTGAATTGAAATCCTGACCTGGTTCAGCAGGGAGGAAGGGGAAAACAGAAGAGGTTTTCACTGTTGCAGAGGGACAGTTGCAGAGAGACAATACTACCCATTGTTAAGAGGAAGTAAACAGTGTTAATCAGGGTGCCAAGAGTCAAGGAAGAATTAAGTGAGATAATTAAAAAGATATAAAACAATATATATAAAAGGGCCTTTAAACTCCCCGTTTCCATACAAATACTGGCAGTCTTTGTAAAGGTGGAATTATGCATGGGATAAGGGTGGCACTCGATAGCTTAATGAAAGCACCTAGGATGTAGCAGGTTCTATGCTGGACATTGAGGATGTGTCAGTGTATCAAATCCAGTCTCAGCTGTTTGGTGGACTATAATTTAGCGTTGTCCTTATGTCATCTTTCCGTTGCTCTCTGATTCTGGACTTTACTATGACATCAGTCTGGAGAGGTGGGGACAGTGCCCATCCTAGAGCTGGAGGCTTGGCACAATGAAGAGGTCAGTGTCTTTTGCTTTTGTCCCACTTGTGAATCCTTATGCTTGTTGATCTGTCCCAGGGTTGTGCCTGGTGGATTTACTGTCATCCATGCAGAAACAACTCAGAGCATTTTTTCCAACCTGTTGCAGTGATGTAGAACAATAAATGGGGGCAACTAGGAAAGGAAGAAGAGGACCTAGGAAGAGGAGAGAGGGCATATGAAGCAGAGCGGTGGAGAGGGGAGCCGTGGTGCTAATTAGAGCAGACGAGCCTTGTGCATGGTAACTAGAAGAGCCCTGAAGGCTTGTCTCATCAAATCCCTCCATCGATGAGATTGGTAAACCAAGGTTCAGAGACAGGAAGTAACTCATCCAGAGCCTCACATCACACTCACCAAATGGCCAATTTCTTTTTACCTGACCATTAAATGGTGATACTTCTTTTTCACCTTAAGTGGAGTTCCAACCATCTTGTATAACACAATGGTTAAGAACAAGGGTGTTAGTGCCAGGCTGTCTGAGTTCAAATCCCAGTTCTGCCTCTTAGTACCTGAGTGATCTTAGGGAAACACTTAACCTATTTGCATCTCAGTTTCTTCATCACAGAAAAGAGATTGTCTCTGTGCTTTTAGAACTAAATGTGTTAAAACGTGTAAAACCATAGAACAGTGTGCCTAGAATGCAATATGTGCTATGCAAGAGTTTGCTATCTACATATGGGTAGATGTGTGTAATTGTCAAGTCATCCCTCAAATATTACTCAAATTAAGCAAGCAAATTTAATAAACAATTTATTTCCTCCTCATTTATTACTCGATGGTTCTCTTTTATCTGTTCTAAATGTTCACTCTGTTAAAGTGGTGTGTTTATTAAATACACTTCAGGAAGTGGGCTGGGTTTATATACACAAATCCATTCAACAAATAGATTTTTATCAAGGTTGGAGGAATGCCATCCCCCAGAACATGTCTGCATTAACACCTACTTAGGACAGTATTAACAACTCAAAAACTTTCTCCCCAAAGAAGTGCTGACTCAAGACAGGGAATGCCAATGAAGTTAGAATGAAAGCTGGGCTTCTGAGCTCTCTAGAAAGCAATATACATTCTTTCTGTAGTCACATGTTTTCCTCTTGCAGGACAAGTTGAGTTTCACTTCAGCTTCATTGAAAGATGGAGAGAATCAACAGAAATCTCTAAATCAAGTGAAGTATCTCTCTTTATTTTCAGCCATTCAAGTTGAGGGCAATGTATTCTCTCTCTTTCCTGCTGGAGGCACAAAATGGCCCCCACTGCTGCTTGAGGGGAAAGAGGGAGTAAAAGGAAGGAAGGCCCCAGGTCCTGCATAGGTGCACCTTAAGTGGAGCTCTAACCATCTTGTATAACACAGTCGTTAAGGTTAAGGGTGTTAGCACCAGACTGTCTGAGTTCAAATCCCTCCTCTCCATCAGGTGTCCCTGAGAGCTCCTCTCCTTCAGGTGTCCCTGAGAGCTGCTTTCTCTTGCACTCCCAGGGTGACACTCGGCTGGGAAATTCAGTTACCATGATAATGGAGGGAGTGTTCCAGATTGAGAAAGGTCAAGTGGTAATAATAAGAACTGACATGTATTGACTACTGACTCTGCCAGGCAGTGTTCTCAGTCATTCACATACATAAACTCATGTCACCTTTACAACAACCCTCTGAGGGGCTATTATAAGTATTCCCGTTTTGCAGAAGAAGAAATTGAGAGCCAGAATGTTAAGAAAATGAGTTCAAAGCCACACTGCTAGGAAAAGGTAGAGCTAGAATTCAAACCCAGACCAATGGACTCTGGAGTCCATCTTATAAATTAGTTGATCTTCGAAGTGTGACATAAGGACTGGTGCTGTCCCCATGACCTATTAGCAATGTGTGATGGGATAATATAGAAGCTTGGAATAAGCAGTAGAAAATTTTATAGCAATTTGCAATTATCCTGGCATCCAAGACTGTGACCACTAGATTCATCTCAGTGAACATGGTATAGGGCCATTCTCGTGTGTGAAACTCACATAATGAGGTACATGGGGTGTCGGCCACATGTTAATCATGCACAGTAGGATGACATTGTCCATGAGCGATTGGAAATTTTAAAACGAGTCCTTCAGCAGAGATGGTTTGATGAGCACTGCTTTAAAACATCATGCTATACAGCCTGCAAAATCTCAGCCCTTGCCATGAATGCAATGAACCAGTTAGGCATAAATGCATGTAGTGAAAGGAGCATCGAATCGGGAATCAGAAGGTAAATGATGGGCATGATCAATAATATGGCATGCTAGAAGTTAATAAGTGCCATGGAAAAAACTTACAGAGAAGGGCAGGGAAAACAAATCAGGAGACAAGGAGGGGCGTGTAGTGTTCAGCAGGGAGGTCATTAGGACAGTGTGATCATTTCCCCTAGGCAGATAAGCCTCTTGGTAAATGTTTAATTTTGCCTTGACTTCTCCCTGCCTTTCCCTATCATACGTCCTGGCTCTCTTATTTTCTTTCCGAATCAAAGCATAATAGGCAATTCATTCTGTGCTGACCAGGAAAGCCCAGTCCATCCTAATATGTGCTCCAAAGCTAAATTATGAGTTTGGAACAGATGATCTCCAAGATCTCTTCCAGTTCTGAAACCCTATGACTCTGGCTAAAAGAGCTATGATATGTTACTCTCAAGGGACTAAACTTTTATGTCAGAGAGGTTATTTTGATGTGATTCATTCATTTATCCATTCATTTGCTTAATGTACAATTATTGATCACCTTTTATGAATCAGGCACCGCCTTACACACTGATGTTGCAGAGATGCATAAGGTACAGACTTTGCCTTTGAGAATTTCAGAGTTCAGCAAGAGAGCCAGACATTTAAACCAAAATGACACCGCCTCTTAAGTGCTACAATAGATGTCTGTACAGAGTGTTGTGAGAATACAGAGGAGGGAGCATTTATCCCTCTAGGTGGTGGGAAAGTGATCATCGAGGCAAGATTGAGAGGTTGTAACGTACTCCAGGTTTTGAAGGATGAAGAGTTGACCTTCTTGACTAGGGAGGAGAAAAGCCAGTTCAGGCAGGGAAGTAGATGTGAAAACATCACAATGGGTGACATATTTAGGGAATAGATTAGTAGCTTAGTCTGCTTGAAAGGTAGTATGCAAATACAGATCCTGACTGGTGAGAAAGTGACAGGGCCAGATATGAGACAAGGCTAAAAATACTTGTTTTTGTAGTTGTGTTGTGAATATGCTTTTTCCCCAGGATGTGATTTAGGACACACACACACACACACACACACACACACACAGGTCTGCACAAAGTCACCATTGTCCCTCTTTGGTCTCCAGGTCCTCATTTATTACAAGGTGTAGGATCCCTTGATCATTAAACTGTAACCTCCATTAGTAGTTCACCATTAGCCTCCCAGAGCATAGTTGACTGCTGGCAACATGTAAGAACTCTAGTTTTGTGAATTAATAAATGGATCAATCAATAAATGAATTAATCAATTATCACTAATATTTATATCTCTGTTACTTCTATAATCTTTTATTTTTTGTTTACAGTTTTGAATGAACCATTTGTCTGCATCCCCCTGACAAAGGAATATTTGTGAGTTGATCATATCTAAGAATATACTTACATTTTTTTTTTTTAAATAGGCATACAGATGTCAGAGCATTCAGGAGTCATTGGTGGGGGACCAGAGTAGGAAATAAAGGAGGAAAACAAAAAAGAAAAACAGAGAAAATCTTCACTTTCAAGTTGTTTTTGGTGATGGAGGACCAGCTGTCTGTTATTCATTATTTTTTCCCCACTTCCATATCTATGGATTAGAATTGAATATATTTTTCTAAGACATCACTTCTGCAGTGATCACGTTTGGATTTTATCTCTGTCATACTCACAAAAATAGAAATGGGCTCTAGAGTAAGGAACAGCAATCTCCTTCTTGGCATGAACAGCTTATAGTAGGTTTCGAAAAGTGCTCAATTTTCAAAAGCACGTTCTAGATGCTCCTCACTCCCAGAAATGACTTCATCCTCTTAGATGGCAATTTTTGTAATACTCTTTTTATGAAAATTTTTTAACATAAAGAAGGTAGAACAAGTACTCCAGTGAACCTTCATGTATCAGTCACACAGCTTCAAAGATAATCAACATTTTGCCAGTATCACCTCCTACATATTAGCAGCTCCCCTCAATTTTGTTTGCCTGTTTCTTTGCTTGCTGGATTTCTTTAAAGCAAATCCCAGATGTCATGTCATTTCATATGTAAATGCTTGGTATGAATTTCTGAGTGATAATGTCATGTTTTCTTTGCATAGCTTCCCCAGCACCATGACAGTAATGCACCTAACAGAATTAACAGCAATCTCTTAATTTTGTCTTATATACAGTTCATATTCAAACGTTCCTGATTATCTAGAAGACATCTTTTACAGTTGGTTTATGCATATCAAAACTAAGCAAGATCCACCCATTGCATTTTAACATAGCAATTTTAGGCTGTTTATTTGAAATATTTACTTTTTTCCCCCTTATCTAAAAGCTAACAGGCTGAAATATGCAAGGAAAGGGGAAATAAAAGCTGCCAAAGCACAGCCTGCTGCAACAGCACCATTTTTTTAATAAAGATTTTCACTCAATGCCTGCTGGTGGCAATCCATAATATGCAAATAGGAAATGGAGTCAATATGTCTTAAGCACAAGACTTCACATTCTTCCTTCTAGGAATACAAATCAAGGGAGACACACTCAGGTGAATACTCAAAAGGGATCACTATGATCATCTCTTTTACTCTGGATTCATTTCTATTTTCCTTGATAATTATTATAAAAATAATGCCATCTTATATTCTTATATAGTGCTTTAGTGTTTACATGGTCTTCCCATATCAATTCAATTTACTATAATATATAACCAATAGTTTACTATGAAAAATACTTCATCTCATGGGGTTCTTCAACTGAGCCAGTGAAGGAAGACAGAGCAAATATAATCTTCCCTTTTCTACAAATGTGGGGAAAGGCTCAGGAACAAACAACTGAGGCCTCACAGCAAGTTGGTGGAGCGGAACATTTGATTGCAGTTCAAGCAATATCCAGAACAAAAACCTTTCGATCAAATATACTGTGTCTTAATTTAGTGTAGAAAAGCCCAGGATCAACCTCCTGCAAAACACCCTTCAGCCAGCTGCTGTATGGTGAAATGTTATTTATTTCCTTTAGGACATCATCCAACTTTGGTATCACTCTATGTACCCATTACTGAACAAAGCCTTGTGCCCATATACCCTTTCCAGGGTCAATGTGCCAGGTGCCTTCCCCAATCCCAAATTACTATTGAAAGCACTGTAATGGCTTAAGTTTTTAGGAATTTATCCCACTAATCCAAAGAGGAAATTTGTACAAATTAGGTTAAAGCACTCATGGTAGAGATATCTAATGCTTATTCATATTCAGTTTTGTTCCATTTCTATGAACATGGAAGAATTATACTTTCCCATTCCCCTTATAGTTGGGCAAGGCCATGTGACTATCCTTCTCAATGATTCTGGAGACAAGTATTAGATGTTCTTCCTATCATCCCAATTAAAATCTAACATAAGGCCCTCCAGCATGTTCTTCCTCTGCATCAGTGAATATGAAGGTGGCTTTGTATTAAAATGACAGCAGCAAAAATCAAAGTACCCTGGGATCATGAAGTACAAAGGATTGTAACTCTAGGGTCACTTTGGACCTGCAGTATATGACAGGTGAGCAGAAAATAAGCTTTTGGTTAAATCACTAAAATGTATGCCTTTCTTATCACTGCAGTCTAATTTAACCTATCTTCATTAGTACAGGACTCATTCTTCAAGGCATTTTACTTGTTATCAGCTGAAAAAGTGTCATTAAAGACCATACCATTCAACAATGACTATGAGATACAGAGTGGCCTCTAGAGTTGAGTAGTACACAGTGGCGAATCATAAGCAACAACCCTATCAGCAATTTTACTAAGTGACATCTTCGGAAAATATTCACTTATTTACCCATTTAACGATAATTAATTGAGCACTTACTATGCACCAGGCATAGCTTCGGGCTGAAGTTACAGTTGAGTATAAGGCAGTTATGATCTTTGACTTCATGAACTTTAATGCAGATGAAAAGATAATTAGAAATATAATTTAAATATGTGGTGTAAAGATCTTGCTTTGGGATCATATAACAAGAGAACTTAATCAGTTTATCCCAGAGATTGTAGAAATCTTCCATCCAAGGAAGACCTACTTGAGCTGGGTTTTAAAGTTTAGTGAAGAGAAGATTGAACTCAGAAAGGATGGAGAATCCAGCCAGAAAGAGAGCACAGCATATGGGAAAATTCAGTTTAGTTTATGCAGAGGGAGAAAAGAACCAGGGTATCTGGAGTGTAGGAGGTAGACTGAAAGCAAAAACCCATGAGGGTGGTAAGAGATGAGTTTTGAAAGGAATAAGGGAGTGAGACTGTGCAGAGAGCAATGCAGATCAGTTAAAAATGTGGGTTTTACCATAAAGACAATGGGAAGCCAATGAAGTGCTTTAATTTTCATAATGATATGAAATGTTAACCTTGCTGCCATAGATAATAAAATGGAGACATCAAAAGAGGAAGCAAGAACCATTTGAAAAATCATAGTAGTGATCCAGATGAAATAGAAATGGTGGCCAGGCGTGGTGGCTCACACCTGTAATCCCAGCACTTTGGTGAGGCCAAGATGGATGGATTATCTGAGGTTGGGAGTTCGAGACCAGCCTGACCAACATGGAGAAACCCCTTCTCTACTAAAAAGACAAAATTAGCCAGGCATGGTGGGGCATGCCTGTAATCTCAGCTACTCGGGAGGTTGAGGCAGGAGAATTGCTTGAACCTGGGAGACAGAGGTTGTGGTGAGCTGAGATCATGCCACTTGCACTCCAGCCTGGGTAACAAGAGAGAAATGCCATCTAAAAAAAAAGAAAGAAAGAAAGAAAAGAAAAAGAAATAGTAAATTAAGTTAGAAATGAAGAGAAGTAAAATTATTTGAGAAACATTTAGGAGATAGAGATAGGGTGATGAATACTCCCTATATGCCTGGGACAGGGGAGTTGTCAGTGCTAAAACTTGGATAATTCTGGGCAAACCAGGAAGAGTTTGTCAGCCTCTATAGACACAAGTGAGCTGATGGTTGGCTAGGCATGAGGATTGAGGAAGAGGATGGAGTCAACTTGGATATTGAATGAATGGTGGTGCCATTTACTAAGATAAAAGACTTGGAATAAAAAGCAGCTATGAGAGAAAAGAGATGATTTAAAATGAGTTTAAGATATATAACCATGTGGAAATGTCAAATAGTTTAAAACATGGGTAATTCTGATGTACTATTATTAATTATACATAACATTTGAATACCCTCTTTGTGCAAGGAACTGTTATAGCCTCCTGGCATATTATATGAACTAAATATTTGAGTCCCATCAAAATTGCTATGCAGAAATCCTAACTTCCAATGTGATGGTATGAAAAGATAGAGGCTTTGGGAGGTAATTACGTCATGAGGGTGGAGCCACCAAAAACAGGATTAGTGCCCTTATAAAAAGGCACCAAAGAGCTTGCATAGTCTATCTCTACTCTCCACCACGTGAGGATACAAAGAGAGGATGGCCATCTGCAAACCAGCAAGTGAGCTTTTTTCCAGATGCCAGAACTGCTGGTCTTTCATCTTAGATTTCTCAGCCCCCCAGAACTGTGAGAAATAAATTTCTAGTGTTTAAACCACCCAGTCTATGGTAGCCTGTTAGAGGAGCCCAAATTAATACAACATAGTTCGACTTTATTGTTCCTTTAGTAGCCAAGAGTGTGAAACTACATTTCACAACAGAGGCAAATAAGTTACTCTAGTTAAACACTGTTTGAAAATGATGGAGCTAGAAGTGAAACACAAATTAACCTGGATTTAAATGTAACCATTCCTGTTTTCTAGTTATGTGACCCCAAGGTCAAGACTCAGGGAATTTGACCAACTGAAGCAGAGCAGATCCAGGCCAGGCAACAGCTCCAGCCTCGTTCACTCCCATTTTGTCCTTGCTGTGCTGCCCTGGGCTACTGTTTTCCCCAACACACCAAGCACAGTCTTCTTCATTGACTTCTAGTTAGTATCCTTTGCCTTGAATACTTTCCTCCCACTTATCTGTACAATTGCTCCCTGAGATCAGTGGGTCTCTGCTTACCTGTCACCTCCTCAAAGGGGGTCTTCCTTAACTTACTGTTTATTTTGTGTATATAATTTATACATTTATTTTTGTCTCCATTGTGTAGACTTAAAGTTCCTTGAGATCATCAAGTTTCTGTGTCTTGTTTATTTCTGTATTTCTACCACCTTACCTAAAATAATCTGGCACATAGTAGCTACTCAATGTATTTTTGTTAAATTGAATAAATATTCACATGTAGCTAGAACTGGGGCCCCAAGGAACTAGGCTCTGAAGACACAAGGATTCTGATGCAGGGAAAAAAGGGGAGCTAGGTACCCACAACCAAAATATAAATTAGAACTTAATCTTAGTCAAGGCGGAGGCCCAATTACTGGGACTGAAGACAAAAGTAAGGGTGAAGCAAGAGAAAGTTGCTTCTATATCCCCAGAAGGACTAATATGGGGCTTTTAAAAAACCCTTGAATAGCGATAACATTGGTGCAAAAGCCTGAGACTGAGCAGAGCTTTTGGATGAAAGACAAGAGTCTTCATTAGTGCTAAGAAGCCTGGCAGAAACAGGACACTTTCAGTCCATTACGAGACAGAATGTGAAACATCAAAAACATCTTTAACTTTCTTCAAATGCGGAGATCTGTGACTCTAGTAGTTCATTTATTTGGTAAATAAGATAAAAACATTTTACTGGACGATCCCAGTAGAACAGTGTGTAAAAATAACAGGAAGCACTCAGCTCCTTTAATTGTGCATCTTAATGTGGCATAAGGACACTTGCCACTCCAATGCACTTCCCTTGGTGCCCACCCCAGTTGTTTCTGGAAGTCCAGTCAATCTTATGGGAAATCAAGCAGTGGTAAGATTCTATAGTCGTCCTAGTCTAGACTCCAATATTGATCACAGAACAGACAAATTGGAAGAATGAGGCAGAGTGGGCTTCTTGTGTCTTCGACATAAGTGCAAATACTCAGTAGAGAATGACCTTTAACAAATGCAAATCTGTTTTATAAAGCATCACATCTGTGACTGTTTTCAGAGTGTGCGCTAATGGTCAGCTAGATGCCCCCTTCTCAGCTTCCTCTGATTCACTTAGGAAAACTCCTGAGAGCCCGCTAAAGAGTTTTATATGTTTCTCATTGATGTTTGCTTTTCAAATGTTCGTCAAGGTCAGGCATTTGTGTTACTCTTATTAAATTTTCAAAGATTTGAGAAGTGAAAATGGTCTACAATAAATGACAAAAATAGAGACTTCTAAAGACTGTATGTGTATCCCTTTTGCTGATGAGAAAAGAGAGAAATGAAAAAACAGAAGGCTAATATGTGATAAAGTCAAGGCCTGTACCTATTCCTAGAAAATTTGTGATGAAATGGGTGCTTAGTGTACCATTAACAGAAAGGTTCCTAGGGTCTTTACTACTGATACACAGTATTTCTTGGTAATTCCTACTCCCAGGAAAAGCAGTTCATTTTTTTTCAGGCTCTTCTGTTGAGATTGCAGCTCAGGAATAGTTAATGCCTATCTTACAATGAGGTTAGAGTCTGTGTTAGTTTCCTATTGTTGCTCTAACAAATCGCCACAAATCTAGTGGCTTAAAACAACACAAATTTGTTATCTTAGAATTCTGAGGATCAGAAGTTCAACCCAAAAATATTTGTACTATTTCCTTTATTTGGTAAATAAGATATTAACATTTTGTTGGAAGATCTCAGTACAATAGCGTGTAAAAATAACAGGAAGCACTCTGCTCTGTTGTTAATTGTGCATCTTAATGTGGCATAAGGACATTTATCACTCTGTTGCACTTCCCTCAGTGCCCACTCTACATGTTTCAGGAGTCCCAGATGGGCTAAAATCAAGCTGTCAGGAGGGCAGCGCTGGTTCCTTCCTGGAAGCTGTAAGGGAGAATCAATTTCCTTGCCTTTTCAAGCTGCAGGAGGTCGCCACATTCCTCCCTCTTAGTGGCCTTCCTCCATTTTCAAGCCAGGAATGCTAGATTTACCATATATTAGCCTTCTGTTTTCAAGTTGCTGTGTTTTCTCATCAGTGAAAGGAGAATAATAATCATGTTCTTTGCAGCATCTTTACATTCCAATATAAGGAAAGAAACAATGTATTCTTCTTCTTTTTTTTTGTTTTGTTTTGTTTTGTTTTAATATCCTGACTACCCTTATTGACGTAATTTGTGTTTATCAGCTCATTAAAATCTATGTTTCAAATTCCTTGGATTTTTCCCAAGTTCCAGACTGGTAAAAGTATTTTTGCATGCACATTTGATTCTTACATTAGATGCTTAGTATCTATAAACTTGAAATTTGTTTTGCACGAGTTTATGACTTTTCTACTTTTCAAGGCCGAAGTCGCATATTAAAATGCAAACTATTCAAAAGTAAATAGTTGTCAAGAATGTGGTTTCTGAGATAGATCTTACAGACAATTCAGACTATATTACGATTTCTTTGTTTGAAAACAGAAAGTAGTGTATTATACTGAATTCTGGTATAAGGTACACAGGAAACATTACATACAATCCTTTATTTTCATAAGGTAAACACCAAAGTATTTCACACATGTATTATAACTATATCTGGTTTAAAAATCACAAAATGACTACACATAAATATGGAATACTAAGAAAAGTCTAACATATGAGGGAAAAACATGTCTTATACGTTGTAATATAATTGTTTACAATCTAGCATAAAGGAAGATGCAGTTTTTTAAAAATGTAGTCCACATATAATTATAGAAAAAGATTAGTCAAGCCACCTAATACAACCAATTTCACAGATACCACTCATTTAATATTATGTCCAAAACTTTCCATGTAAGTGTCTACATATTAGTTAGAATAATGACCACAAGGATCTCCAAACTACAAAACATTAGCAAGTAAATGTAAATCACACGTTTCTCTTTGAAAGAATGAAGCTTGACTATGAGTTAAAAGGCAACAGCTATGAACTAACATTCTTTAAAATGGCTTAAATTGGCCAGTCTAGAGCAATGCACATTTTCCCAGCTATACATGCAAACTATATTGTTTGGTGAAAATGACTCTGTTGCTTAAAAAAGCAGAAAAGATCCAAAACAACCAGAGCTCAGCCAAGCTGGCAAAACCACAGAGACACTGAAGCCAAGCAACTCCCAAGAAGATAAGGATTAAGATTAAAAATAAAATCTGGAGGTTTAGTCCCACATTAATATTCTGAATTTATGTTTATTGTTAACAATTTATATTATTCTTTTCTTTGGGTGAAAAAAAAATGTTTTAAAAAGAACCAATATGTTGGAATAAGCAATGTAACTTTGATCATTCTGCCATGTGACTACCAAAAAGGCTGCTGTTCTTTTAGCCCTACCACGTGGTAAGATAGAAAGCGCTCCACACACATGGCCCAGAGAAGGTTGATTTCACAAGTCAGTGTGAGTTACACTGTTCTCATGCAATAGAGCTACTAAAATACATACATTTGTTCTTATGAAAAATTACAAAACTAACAAATCTGTTTTTCTCCAGAATTATAAAAGATAGAATCTATGAATCAGTAATCTAATGTGATCAGAGAAAGATAGCAAACTGAAATCAAAAAGCACAGGCTGTCCATAATATAGTCCCCAGTCTATTTCCTGCACTCCTAATACTTTCTACCTGTCCTGAGGATGGAGGTTGTCAACACCTTAGAAAATCATCATGGTCTTTAAAACTGGGTAAAGAATCACCCCTGTGGTTAGGGCAAATGTAACTTCGTGTATTGCTTACACACAGGAAAAAACCTGCTTCATTTTCCAGGATATTCTTTTAAGGATTACTTGACAGTGGTTCTTTTAAAGATATCAGAAAGTGTCCAAAAAATAAATAAACAAATAAACAAAAAAACAAAAACAAAAACAAAAACAAGCAAAAACAAACAAACAAAAAAAACTCTCTGGAATTCTCCCAGAATTCCAGAAAGATTATCTGGCAGTTCATTTCTCCACTCCATCAAAAGTTTTCCCTTGAAAAATTACAATTGGCAACTTACATAAGATTTAATTAACTCACTTAAAACAAGGAAGGGCGTCTCAATAATGTTTCCCCGTTAGAAAACTGAAATGTTCAGGGATACTCAGTGCCAGTGATTAAGTGGCACATACCATACAAATTCAAAATCGGACACAGACGTGTCACACCTAGAAAAGATTTTATAAATTTGTAAGCTTGTGCTTTCACACTTTATAAGCAATGCAGGTTACTTTCCACTTCAGTTTTCATTTTTAGTGAGTAGCATGCATGTTGTATGAGGGATGGTCATCAAACAGTCTCTCTTATGCACACTTTACTGTTTCATCAGAGCTGAAAAAGAAACACCCTTCTCTTTTTCTCTATGAAAGGCATCTCCACTTTGGAAAACAATCTTCTATGCATGTAGGTCTCGTTGAATTATGTAAAGAAATCATACAACTGAATAAAATTTTAGAGGTCCATCAGGAACTAGAAGAAGAAAACCATGATGTTGATGAGTCCAGCAGTTCCCTTCCCTACAACGTCTGCTTCCAGGTGACTCTTCAACAGCACATAGGCAGCACAAACTTCAGACCCAGCAATCTGCTCTTCCTCATTTCCCCCTTTCAAACAGGAGACGCATTTTTCTCTGTAATAAAGCAAATGATATTTCAGGGGATTGGACAGAGAGAGGCTCAGGACCTTGTGGCATAGGAAGTTCACCGGGTGGGGGGTGGGTCAGGCTTTGAGAAACAATGTATTCTTTTTTCACCTAGGTTAAGGGGCAGTTCCTCAAATCTTGTCCTTGTGCTGCTCCTGCCTGCATATCCTCCTGCCTACTGTCCTCTCTGCATGCTGTGTCTTTTCTGTTTGCCTTCTGCTTTTTACTTTT
The DNA here is from genome assembly GCF_002776525.5 of Piliocolobus tephrosceles. Taxonomy (NCBI): domain Eukaryota; kingdom Metazoa; phylum Chordata; class Mammalia; order Primates; family Cercopithecidae; genus Piliocolobus; species Piliocolobus tephrosceles. The sequence goes on along the minus strand of NC_045440.1, from coordinate 132,053,015 downwards.
TCCCCTTATCTTGGAAGACTCTTCTGACATCTTAGTCAGATTTAAATGGCCTTTGTTAGTATTTCCATGTCACTAAAATCCAAGGTAATAATTGCTGTAAAATAGTTGGTCTTGTTTCTGTTTGCTCTGATGTATTTAATATTAGAAGAAAAATCTGTAAATGAATATAAATAGCTGTAAAAGAGTAAAAATAAAAATTCAGTGGCTTAGCACATAGGCATATTTCTTACTCACCACTTGATCCTATGAAGATCTGTGGCTCTCCTGGGTAGCTCTCGTCTAAAAAATGATACAGTGATCTCATCTCCTTTCAGCTTGTGATGCCACCATTTTCAATATGTGACCTTCACCATGACCACTGGAGGGGGAACAGAATTAGGCAAGGGATTGCATGATCAGGCCCTAAAATGGTGCACACCTCTTCTATCCAGATTGCATTGTTCAGGAAGCAGTCACATGACCTCAGTTGAACTGCAAGACAGGATGGGAGATACTGTCTTCCTGTGTGTCCAGGAAGTGAAAACAGGATAGGTGAATAACTAGTCTCTGTCAAAGCTGACTTGAAAAAAAAAAAAAGAAGAAAAGATTTCGTATTTCTTTGTTTTCCCATCTTCAAATAAGTTTTCATTTACAGATCGTGGTAATTACTGACTAGTTACCACATGCAATCCACAAAGCACTAATTGAGTTAATTTGATGAAAAATTGTGTCCTGCTGAGTCCTCATCTGAGTCTCCTGTCTCTTTAGGAAATGGCCAAATATTGCACAGATTCTTTACAAATTCCACATTTGCTAGCTACTTTTAATCCGATTCAATGTTTAAATGCCTCTTAAAGTTATGCCACAATTAGCTTGGGATTTGTAACTGCAACACGGCTTTTTCCCATCTAAGATAGAATTCGTAATATAAAATTGGAAGGGAACCGCCTCCTAGTATATGAGCAAACTGCAGCACTACATCACATTTTAGACAAATACCCAAGGGTAGAAAAGCTTCTCTTGTTGAAAAGAGGAAAATTGGCACTTCCTATTTTGGAAAAAATAATCAGGGATTCCATGCTGAGTCCAGTGTGAAAATGCTGCTATAGAATTACTTCACTTCTCATTTGTGCTGACATGTGGGGGTACAAAGAGACTCTTTTTCACTTTGCTAAGAAGAAATTAAGTGGTTAGGGAGGGAGAATGCAAAGAACAGCCAGTGACAAATTGTATAGCTCAGTAGCCAAAGAGTCAAGGATTAGTGATGTTGACAGCTAGACAACACAGGACAATGACACTCATTAGGCACTTTCTGTGTCCAGGGACAAGTCTATGGCTGCAGAGATTTAAAATTGTATGCAGTTCCTAAAATTCTAGGGCCCTATGTATTAATACTCAGAAATCCAGCAAGTTATTTATGCCAAGTAATCTGTTTTCCTTTCAAATGGAAGCTTTAAGAATGTATGTGCTATTCGCCACCCCACTCCGACCTCTCTCTCTTTGATTCTTCCATAACAATGACAGATACTTTGGATGATGGCTGCCCCCATTCGCCTGCAACTATGAGTGAGAACAATAGAGGAGTCTCTAGCCCATCCACCATAAAGCTGCTTGTAAGCTAGGAAAAGGAAAAAAAACAACAACGAATAGTCTTAAACCACTGAGATTTCAGGATTTTTTTGTTACCATAGCAAACAGTAACCTATTCTGACTACATATTTACCCTGGAGAAAAGCGACTTTAGGTTAACTGGTGATCAGTAACACTTAAGGTTTAGTAGGCAGCACCTGCGTAAGATCTCCTTGATTAGCAAATAGTAAAAGCCAAATTACTGTGGCTCATATAAAAGAGGGAGGGTTGCCGGGTGCGGTGGCTCATGCCCATAATCCCAGCACTTTGGGAGGCCGAGGTGGGTGGATCACCTGAAGTCAGGAGTTCAAGACCAGCCTGGTTAACATGGTGAAACCCCATCTCTACTAATAACACAAAAATCAGCCAAATGCAGTGGTGGGCACCTGTAATCCCAGCTACCCTGGAGGCTGAGGCAGGAGAATCACTTGAACCCGGGAGGCGGAGGTTGCAGTGAGCAGAGATTGTGCCACTGCACTCTAGCCTGGTGACCAAGTGAGATTCTGTCTCAAAATAAATAAACAAATTTCATAAGTTAATTTAAAAATGGAGAGGGTTCACACACCTGGACCTCGATGCTAAAATGAGGCCCCTGAGAATCATATTGTTTCCTTTATTTTTTATAGCTTCATCCCACTATAGTGGTCTCATTCTCAAGCACACTTTTCTACGGTGGGCACAAGATGACTTTACGCTTATATAAAACCAGCTTAGCAAACTTCAGTGGAAAAAGAAAACCTCTTTCCTGATAGATTCAGAAAAAATCTCAGGTGTTGCCCTTACTGCCCTGTTTGGGATCATGTACTTGTCTCCATAACATGGGTGACCAAGGGATGCAGTTTTCTTACTCTCCAACTCTGGGTCATGTCCTCACCCAGGGAATCAGGATTGGGATTGTCTCTACTCAAACTGCACAGGCAAAGAGTAGGGGAAACACAAAGGAAAACTGAAATGCCAGTGTCAGGAGGATGAATAGATGCTTGGGAAACAATAAAAATGATTGCCAAGATACATAAAGCCTAAATGAGAGCATGGAACGCTATTTTGTCTAAGTGTCTTTCAACTTCAATTGTCTATATCCCTGCTTTTCATTGCTTCAAAATGTATTCTAGTTTTTCATTTATGTTTACAAACATAGCAATTAGTTAATCTTTGTGAGTAAATGTTCTTAATAATATAGTTTAGGTTTGTGGTATAATGAAGTGGAAAAGCATTCCATTATCTGTTTTCTATTATTATTCTCTTCATTGTAGGCATCTTTCCACACCCAATGGCATTATATCCTAACTCAAGCAAAGCAATTGGGGGGATGTAAAGTCTATTGTAAGCACTGGCTTCATGAACTCGAAACTGCAAAGTGACCACAAACCACAGAGGAACATTAAACTTAGTCCCTTCTTTCTATTCAGGGGTATGGTGAGAACATGATGTGTGTAAACTCTTTAAACTCTACTGAGAAAAGGTGCTATATAAATCTAAGTGATTATTCATACCACTATCCAACACAAATTGAACCTCCACCCCTTGGAGACTGTTTCATTGCTAATATCACTGACAGCAGTTGATAAAGTTGACATTTGGTTTTAACGGCATCAGCTAATAAGCTGTCAGAAGGTTTCACAATCTTATCAAGTCATATATTACATTACAAATATTAAGAATTACTGTTGGAATTAACATAATCTGCTTTGGACACTTCACTGAATTAATCGGATAGGATATGTCAAGTTTTGTTCTTTTCTCTTTTCACCTTAGGGAGACTTACATATTCGTTGGATATGAGGGTAAAGGTTTATAGAGTCTTGTATGTATTTGTGTGTGTTTGTGTGTGCTTTTCAGGTATGTACTTCTGATGAAGAACAGTCTGTTTTAGAGTAACTAATCTTTTTGGCTTGGTGCTTTGAGCTTTTAAAAATACACACAAATTCGCAGCACCTGGTTCTGCTTAAGTCCCATTATAGCTTTCAATTTTTGAGACCACTCCAACCGTTATCATGAAAAGACTAGTATTTAAAGGAAGCTGAAAATGAAATTGCAATAATTGCTTCTATAGTGAGCACCTCCTCTGGATTAGTGCTGTTCATCATTATTAATTTCATCCTCAATACAACCCTTTAAGACAATTTGATCAATTTAAACTCTTATACTTGCAAGTGAAAGAAAACTCAGTTCTGCCAGGCTGGAACCAGAAAGGGGATTTATTAACTTGCACTCAAGTCCAGTGTAGAATTCAGGGGCCTCAGACATGGCTCAGTCAAGGGCTCAAAGGATACCCCCAGAACTTGTTTTTCAAGCTGCATCTTTTAGATAGGCTCAATTTTTAGGGTCATGATGGTGACTTTCATTAGTTCAAATTCATGAAATGCAGCACCTGCTCCAGTAGTGGATATAATCTATTTCTTTCTTTAGCTAAGAAAAGATACACCATAATTAGATTGTTTTGGTTCTGATTGGCCTGACTTAGGTCATTAGCTCTTTCCTATAGTGCTATCTGCAATGCAATTTACCTACTCTGTAAGCCATCCATGAAGCTGGCTCAAACATTCCCAGCTTTAAGCCTATCAGCAAAGCCTGAAGTATAGAATGTGCTGATTTCTACTGATTAGATAAAACTTGGCATTTGTGACTGTTGCACCTGGAGGGAAAGGATAGACAACTTCATTTAAAGTACAAGAGCCAAGAGGGTGAGGTGGTACCAACAGAACAAAATTGTGATATGATTGTCATAGGGTGGAATGAAGGAAAGGATGGATGCAGGTCAGAATATCAATACATATCGATTACGGATTGGCATCATCATTGTTTTATCCATGAGGAAAAAGAGGCTCAAAGAAGTCAAGTGGCTTGTGTGCTGTCATCTATCCAATGAGTAGCAGAGCCGCAATTTGAAACAAAGCACATATGATTCAAAGTTAATGTTCGCTGTGTTCAGGGACACAGCACAGAAGCAGCATATCTAATTGCACCTGAGAAGGCAGGTCCCAGGTGCCTAGTTTCCTTGTGATAGGGAGAGCTTGTTAGCTCTAACAGTATCTGCAATTCAGTGTATCTACTCTGTAAGCCGTCCATGAAGCTGGCTCAGATATTCCCCCTTCACAGCTCACAACGTCAGTCTGAGCAGAGAAGAAGGGCTCCATGTTTGTGAATTTAATTTAATTGATTAAATTTCTTAACACTTGCTGGGCACGGTGGCTCACACCTGTAATCCCAGTATTTAGGGAGGTCGAGGCAGGCTGATCACTTGAAGTCAGGAGTTCAAGACCAGCCTGGCCAACGTGGTGAAACCCCATCTCTACTAAAAATACAAACATTAGCCAGGCTTGGTGGCAGGAACCTGTAATCTCAGCTACTGCAGAGAATGAGACACAAGAATCACTTGAACCTGGGAGGCAGAGGTTGCTGTGAGCCGAGATCCCATCCCGCCACTGCACTCCAGCCTGGATGACAGAGTGAGACTCTGTCTCAAAAAAACAAACAAACAAAAACAAAAACACTTACAAATTTACTACTGTCCTGAAATATCAGGGCCTTCAGATATACTATAAGAGTGACACCTTGCTGTTTCCCTTTGTTAGCTCATCTTCCACTTGCCCTCACAACGTTGAACGCCCCATCTGGGCCTCTTGTCTCTTTACTCCTGCTTCCTAGATTTTCTCATATCCTGGGTTCTGTATGCTCTATGTGTCAGTAACCCCAGCTGTGTGTCTCCGGCCCTGCTCTTTCCAGTATCTGCATCCACCTTCCAGTGTGTCACCTCCTCTTAGGTCTTAACAAGTGTTCATATTTAACATGGCTAAAACAAAATTCTGAATTTCCATTCTCATTCTCTTCTCCCAGTCTACTGCTTCCTTAGTCTTTATTATTTCAGTGAGTTTATTCTGGATTCCTGTCTCCTGCATGTCCCACACCTGAAAATTCAGCAAATCCTTTTGACACATTTTACCTCCAAATCATGGCCTGACAGTATCCTCTTCTCTTCTGCTTCACTACCATTACCAGTCCAAGCCTCCAGTATTTTCTCCTTTATCCCTACAACAGTGCTTTAGTAGGTTTTTCTGTTCTCCCTCCTCCCCTCTACAGTGCAGAAAGCCAGAGTGATGCATTCAAACTGTGCATCAGATCACTGCATTCCCTGCTCTAAACCTACCTATGGCTTCCCATCACCCTGGGATGGGCTAAAAATCCTATATGATCTACCCCAAACACTTTTTGAACTTCTATTTTATAACTGTTCTCCTAGCTCGCTATGCTTTAGCTTTCTCAGTTTTCTCTCACATCCTAGAATTCCTGCTTTAGAGCCTCCACACCATGGGAAATTTTCTTGCCCTTGATTTTCTCATAGCTGATTCCTTCAGATCTGCAGATCTCAGCTGAGACATAAACCTTGCAGAAGAGTTCTTCCTGGCTTCCCAAATTAACAAAACCACCCATCAGTCTTTATCACATCACCTGCTTTAATTCTCTGTATAATACTTATCACTACTTATTATTTTTCTTGTTTATTTATTTGTTGGTTTACTTTTTGGCTCCCACCAGGATATAAATTCTGTGTAATGAGGGACTTTAGATTATTTATAGCTGCATTGCCCCAGCCTCATTGTCAGGCACCGAGTGAATTAATAAATTAAAAAATAAATAATAATATGGAAAATAATAAATGGAAAAATAAATGAGTGAATGAATGATGATAAATTATGGCTTTTATTTTAAGGCCTGGGCCTCCCACGTGGTAACCTTTCCACAAATGATTGAAATATATGTGAGATCACTCACATATATATATGAGAGATCACTCAAGGTTTCCTGTGGTTAAGACCTGTACTTCTGTTTGGAGTAAGAGAATTGCACGGTGTTAAAGAAAAATCTTGGACGTACAGTTGGATAGGCCTAGGCCAGAATTCCCTTTTTGCACCTATAGACGATGTGCCCCTGTATTAAGTTGCTCAACCTCTTTTTTTTTTTTTTTTTTTTTGAGACAGAGTCTCGCTCTGTCGCCCAGACTGGAGTGCAGTGGCCCGATCTCAGCTCCCTGCAAGCTCCGCCTTCCGGGTTTACGCCATTCTCCTGCCTCAGCCTCCTGAGTAGCTGGAACTACAGGTGCCTGCCACCTCACCCAGCTATTTTTTTTTTTGTATTTTTTAGTAGAGACGGGGTTTCACCATGTTAGCCAGGATGGTCTCGATCTCCTGACCTCGTGATCCGCCCGTCTCGGCTTCCCAAAGTGCTGGGATTACAGGCGTGAGCCACTGAGCCCAGCCTACTCAACCTCTTTGACTTGCTGTTTTCTCAACCTGTAAGATGGCTATAATCATAATTCCTCTCACCAAGTTATGTGAGATTCAATAAAACTAAACACCTGGTAACTAGGAGGTACCCAATAAGTGTTACTTTCACTTCTCTTGCTTTGTAACTTCATCGATCATTGATAATCATAATTCACATAGTTCCTGCTAAGACTATTATAGGTACCAGATCCTACAGCTATTGGGGGTAGGAGATCACATCGATTAAAAAAAAAAAAAAGAAAAAACTATTGGCCCTGTGCAGCTACCTTCCACTTGCCCTTCTCCATTCACTCTGCCTCCTTCCCTGGATTGTCCCTGATCTGTGACTTATGTGGGAATCTGTATGGACTTTATCAATGGGTATTTTGTATTTGGGATTCTGGTTGGGTTTGACCATGAGGAGCATGAGCAGCAGACTGGATAGAAGGAAGAGATTGTGGTCAGGGCATTTATTTCCTTGGCTCCATCTCTTCAGGGTCAAGAGGTCTAAATGCATCCTTCAACTGAGTCATAATCCTCTCCTGCCTTTAGTTTCTATAACTTCCTTTTTTCTCATCAGGCCCAGGAGTTCTAAAGGCTCCCATTTCAGTAATTATTCCTTAGAGTTTCCACACACCCTGCTAACACATTTGAAAGCAGATATTTAAACTTTCCTCAAAGTATCCAATTTGAGGGTGTTATCTGTTTTCTTCCAAGATCCTATCTGATACAGTCCCTATCCTTAAGGAGTTCATATTCTGAGAATTCATCAAATCAGGGGTCATTAATATTAAATGAACCAAAGCAGCAGTTCTTTGCCACCATTACAGTGACCTCATGGTGCATCAGTTCAGCAGAATATACTGACCTTATTTATTGCCTATCTTCTACAAGAAGCCATGAAAAATATCTGTGTGTTTATTAAATAATGGACAGAATTGATAAGTGGTATATGTGAAACATTTTATTTTTTGGATCAGTGGTTTTCAATGGATCAAGTCTCCTGAGGAGCTTTTAAAAAATATTTGTGTCAGGCCATGCCTGGGCCAACTTAACAGGAGTCTCAGGGGATGGGAGGCCAGACATCTGTACATTCCAAAGCAACCCAGGTGTTTCAAATGTGAAACTAGGCTAAAACAAATGGTTTTATATACACCTGGAGAGTTCAAAGCAGAGGCTGCCACTATTACATAAAAGGCCTCCATGATCATCTGTGTTCTCACACTGAAATTATTCCAGACTTATCTCTCTACCTACCTCCAAATTCCTCTCTCATCTTGGTCTCTATTTCCTTTGATTCTGTACTAGGAACCATTCTTCTAATAGTTCCAATTGACTTAGCCACCAAAAGCATGAACTGTTTGTCTTATAACTTGTCTGTTACCTCCCTTGATTGTATTCAACAGTGGCCCATCGGCTTCAGCCTTCCCCTCCAAGGACAAGAAACTCACTGCCATGGCACCTGCTCAGAACACCCAGTCCATAACCTGCCAAGTCCAGCAATGCCTGGGAATCTCCATCTTTCTGGAATGGGAGACTAGGCAGGTGGGGGGATACACTGCACCACTCTAGAAAAACATTATTGTCAGAAATAGATCTCAATAGAGGTACATTTTTTCACATCTCTCGCCAAATTGGGAATGTTCAAATTGGCTTCATAATCATTATCATCAAGGAATGCTATAATTATCTCTCTTTAAACAGATTAAGAGACCTTGGTAATGAACTTATCCAAATCTCTTAATGCACATAGATTTGTACTAGAACTGTCCCTACCCTTGGAAGCTAATACATGGGATAGTTCTTTGCAAAATATAGAGTTTTCTCCACATGCATGCAATTGTCATTAGTGTTTCTATGGTTATAACTTCAAGCCAAAACTTTAAAAATGCTACAAGCAAGTGCATTTAAGAGCATTTAAGATAGACTAAAATAAACAAAAATAAATCAAATGTATTTAAACCATTTAACAATACTGGTCAGAAATAGAATAATACCTAATAATTATACCATGCTAATAAAAACCTTGCAGAACACAATATTATGATTCTGTGTAGATTTAGGTCTGAACATTCAAAATTACGTTTTAACCAAATGTCTGAACAATACTTTCTGGTAAAGACGTTAGGTAAATAGAACAAGGGGTCAGTGGGGTGGTTAGTGAAGAGGGAATGGTGGGTATTGCATGTTGGAAGTAATAACCATGGTCCTACTCATTTGACTAATACCAAGATGACACAGCTATTGTTTACTGTCTAAGTGGCAAACCCATTTTGATGAACTTCTAGTCAGCCAAACCAGCCAAGATCTATTCTACTGTTGATTTCACTGTATCATTGTGGATTTGTAGACAAAGGCTATCTCCAGGTGAAATAGAGAAGGACGAATATTCTGCTTGTATGACCTTCAATCTAAAGAAATAATTTGATGTGATTAGAACACGTGGTCCTTTCTAAATACTGATATACTGGGGATCTTCATATATAATCATTCATGCATTCATTCAGCAAATATTGCTCAAGTAGCTAAGAAGCCCTGGGCACCATACTAGGTATTGGTGCTATGGAGAGCTGCAAGGCATAGACATCACTGTTATAGCACTCATGGCCTAATGTCAGAGAAACAGACATGATTTTTAAATTAACATATGGCAAGTGTTATGATAGACATATGAACCTGGAAATGGGGACATAGAGAAGTAAAGGATTTGATTGAATGGGAAATAACCAGATTTGGCTATTTCTAACATTCCTTCTCAATGTGTCATTGCTTCTAGTCTAAATTGACTATTTGTACTAAATCCCTTGCTTACTCCAACTTTCCAAACAGCACCTGTTTCCAAACCAGTCTTGCTGGACTCTGTAAATTCCTGATGGACTGCTAAGATTCTGCCTTTTTTTTTTTTTTTTTTTTCTGTCTGGATCTCACTGTGTTGCCCAGGCGGGAATGCAATGGCACAATAATGGCCTACTGCAACCTCAAACCCCTGGCTTTCAAGAATCCTTCCACCTTGGCCTCCCAAAGTGCTGGTATTACAAGTGTGAGCTACAATTCCTGGCCAATTCTGACTCTTGTTACCTTCTTAGACTCTATGAGGCAATGTGACGGCTTGAACCTGACAGTGCTGGGTTTGGCTCTTGTTTGTGTCAAGTCACTGCCTATATAGCCTTGTCCCAAAAGACTAAACCTCCCTGGGTCTCCATGCCCTCAGGTAACTAGAAACATTCAGAGTGTGGTTAACGTTGGAGGAATATTTAAAAGGTAAGTGGCACAGTGCCTGGTATATACAATGGACTTCCAGGGAATAAAACCCTTTACTATTATTTTCACTGTTCTTATTATTCTCAAACCTTTCAAATCTTGCAACATAGTTGGGTTTGTGCTCTGTGTCCTACTTCAACATCTTTGACTTATCTCTTTGTGGTTTTGAAAAAATAAATATGGAAAATAATTAAAAGTGAAAAGTTAAGTAAAGATTCCCCTTTCCAGGAAGTGAGGCTTAATTCCTACTCCGCACTCTCCACCCCCACATTTTGGGCTGAACTTAGTAACCTACTTCTGAATAATAGAGTATAGAAAGGGGGGAAAATGGTAACTTTTCAGTAGAGAAATGTGGCAAACACCACCTTAAGCAAATGCTCATCGTTGACATCCCCGTGATAATCATGTTGATATCATGTACCTTGATATGATGTGATGAAAATAGCATTTCACAACTATGTTATTCTTTCCAAGTCTCATTACCCCAGTAATCATGAGAAAAAGTTGTCTAACAAAAATCGAGGGACTTTGTACAAAATACCCGGTCAGTACTCCTTAAAATTGTTACGGTCATGAAAAACAAGGAAAGAAACTAAAGGAAAGAAAGAAGACATGGCAACTAAATACAATGGGACACCCTGGGTTAGATGGAACCTAAAAGAGAAAAAATAAATTTCTGAGAAAAAAAAGCCTGAAGTTTAATTCATAGCAGTTTTCCAGTGTTGACAAATATGCTATGGTAACGTAAAATGTCATTAAATTTGGGTGAGAGGTATATAGAACTCTATTATCTTAGCAACGCTTCTGTAAATTTACAATTAATCCAAAGTAACACTTTTTTTTAAGTGAAAACTGTGATCCTTCAGCGGAATTCCCTCTGCAAAACCTCTTTATCAGAACTTGACGATTCTGCCTATGAACCAGTCACTGCTCACTCAGCTCTAGACAGAAATGTTTCTACCACTCGCCTACTTCTCTGAAACATAGTCATAAGCAAACCTAAGTTAAAAGCCTACTATTTTGTTTTCTCTTCAGAGGAAATAAATTTTTTTTATCAATCTATGTTTTCCTTTGAGTTAAATAAATTAATGGTTTTTGAACATCTTCTAAATGAGTGAGTCGGTAATTGGGGAAATACATTCAAAGCCTGATCTGATTGTCCATGGCTCAAAATTCTTAATATAGGTGTTACTTTTTTTTCATGACCAAAACACTTTGCAGATACCTAAACAACTGTGTAAAGGATTGGTTAGTATCTTTATCCCCATTTCAGGCCAGGCATGGTGGTGCACATCTGTAATCCCAGTACTTTGGAAGACTGAGGCAGGTGGATCACCTGAGGTCAGGAGTTTGCGACAAGCCTGACTAACATGGTGAAAACCCGTCTCTACTAAATACAAATTAAAAAAAAAAAAAAAAAAAAAAGCTGGGTGTGGTGGTGCATGCCTGTAATCCGAGCTACTTGGGAGGCTGAGAAAGGAGAATCGCTTGTACCTGGGAGGGGGAGGTTGCAGTGAGCCAAGATCACACCATTGCACTCCAGTCTGGGCAAGAGGAGTTAAATTCCTCCAAAAAATAAAAAATAAAAAAGAAGTATCTTTATCCCCATTTCAATGAGAAAACCAGGTCAGGGAATGTGTGCGCCACTTGTACCAAACCCAGGTGACAAAATTAGAAGATTTTCTTCAAAGATTTGTGTCCCAATCCCGGTTCTTACTATACTCCTCAATGATATTATCTGGATATAAGGACTTTGATGAGCCCTTTAAAGATGGGCATTTCCAGGGTCTTCCAAAAATGAGTCATTACACGTTTATGAATTGTCTCAAACGTTTAGTCAAATAAAAAAGATAATAAGCCAGGTACATTGGCTCACACCTGCAATCCCAGCACTTTGGGAGGCAGAGGCAGGCAAATCATGAGGTCAGGAGTTTGAGAGCAGCCTGGCCAAAATGATGAAGCCCTGTCTATACTAAAAATACAAAAATTAGCCAGGCTTGGTGATGTGCGCTTCTAGTCCCAGCTACTCGGAAGGCTGAGGCAGAAGAATTGCTTGAACCTGGGAGGCAGAGGTTGCAGTGAGCCGAGATCATGCCACTTCTCTCCAGCCTGGGCGACAGAGTGATACTCAGTCTCAAAATAATAATAATAATAATAATAAATACGAAGTGAAGATGTAGAAGAAATTCTTCACTCTAATTTGTTTTGTCTGTGCATGTCTGTGTGTGCATATCTCTTTTCCTTGCTACAGTTTGTTTTGCATGTGCTGTGCATGCCTATCTCCTATGTTAGAATGTGAGATCCTTAAGGGCGGGAACTAAGTCTCTTCCCCTTATTGTTCTCAGGACTTAGAAAACGGGTTCCTGAAACACAACAATTCATGCCCAATACATGAAGGGATATTTATTGTTATCTGGAGCCTAATTCTTTTTAAGTTCTCTTTATTACAGTATTTCTGTATCTAGATGCAGAGACACAGTCACAGGTGCAAGAGGCTTATGGGTAGAAAGCAAGCATGGGGGAGATAAAAGGAGGAAGGAGCAGGGATTGGCAGGGAGGGCAACAGAGGAGCCCCATTGCCACTGCTCCCCTATTTGGGCAGCAATGGCCAGATTCTAATTCTCCAGAAGAGTGTGGCCTCACACAAACGCTGTGGCCAATCCCAAGGGTGCTTCAGCTAGAGGATATCACCTGACTTCACTTTTTACACCTGATCAGCAAGTTATTTCCTGAAGATGTATCTGAGTTGTGCACCTCAATGCTCACCTCTAATTCTCTAGCACTTGCTTTAATGCCGTCCTCTCTCTAGTGATGACTGAGTTGGCATATGGATCGATATATTTCACAATTATTGGAAATTTTGACTCCAAATTGATCTCTAACTTCTAACGTAAAGCAACCTTACCTACTCCACATTTTTAAAAAGCTAAAATTAGTGAAAATGCTGTCAGAAAAAGACTATGACTATAAATTATCACTATTTTTTATGCACAAACACAAAATTACTCCAGTTTTCCCAATGAGCTATTGTTTTGAGATCTGTGTTAGCAATTATTAAAGCATTTATTATGTGAATCATTTACACCTTACCATATCGTAATATGATGAGGGAGATGAGGCAACAAGGTTCTGTAGTGAAAAAAAAAGTCAGACAAAGCTGAATTTGTATCTCAGAGGAACCATTAACAGGTGATGTGTCTCAGACAAATTAGCATATTTGAGCCTCAGTTTCCTCACCTGCAAAAGAGAGAGAATAATCATCTAACTTGCAGGTTGTACATAAAGTACGACAATCTACATGACATGTTAAACAAACGTGTTGATTCCCAGTGACCCCTGGTTGTGCCCGATGGTCCTGTAGCTGTTCTCTACCTAACAATGCTCAAAAGAAAGACATCACTGTCAAGCTCTGAGTTTCAAAATAGAGTGTTGTTTGCTTATGTCTACAGGGAGATAACAGCCTTGACATCTGGCTGATTTGAGAAAGAGAAAAGGACTTATCAGAACTTACATAGCTGATTTCCTTTTTTGTTTCTTTTTTTTTTCTCATTTCTTTCTTTCTCTCTGTTATCTGTTTAATATATTAAGAACTAGAACTTGAAGGAGTGACTAGAGAAAATTATAGAGTAAGGAAGAATAAAGGCTAAGACACAAGGAAGCCAAACCCTACAAGGAAAAGCAAAAGCTTCTCTGTGATTACAGAAAGTAGCTTGGGAAGATTTTGAGCAGATGAGAGTATATGCCTTGTGGATCACTAAAAAGTGAGCTGGCACAGCCCACCCATACTAGGACTTGGGTAGGGTAACAGAATCACAGGATTGTGACTAGGTATCCAAAAACACAAGACTCAGGGATAGTGATGTCTCTCGGTGGTTACAACCTCCAAAATCCGGCATGAGCCCTTGCGGATGCCTCACCTTGTCTACTCCTTTCTAAATAGTCCCTTTATTAGACCCTACTTAAATTACCCTCATGCCTATGCACCATCTGCTTTCTTCTTGGAACACTGACTTTACAGATGTTAATATTATAATATTATAAAATCACACCTACATAGGAAGATAGCGGAAACCAGCTGCTTTTACTTGACCACTAGAAAACAAAGAGATTAGACTCCTTTTGGAAAATAGAAATCCATGCCAGAATACCCTAGTTTTTTTATATTCAATGTCTGACAAATATGCCAGAAAGTTATAATAAAAAAGGTTTTAAATTGTTTATTGATCCATAATAATTATACATATTTGTACATATTGTACACCGTTTGTACATACAAAATACAGGTGATATTTTGATACATGCATACAATGTGTAATAATCAAATCAGAGTGTTCAGAATATTCATAACCTCAAACATTTGTCATTTCTTTCTGTTGGAAACATTTCAAGCCTTCCCTTCAAGCAATTTTAAAATATAAAACGTGTTGCTTTTAGCTATCATCACCTTACTGTGCTATTGAAAATGAGAATGTATTTCTTTTATCTAACTGAATGTTTATACTTGTTAACTAACCTCTCTTCATTTTCCCTTACCTACACACCCCAGCCTCTCATATCTATCATTCTATTAACACTTTCTACCTCCATGATATCAACGTCTATACCTCCCACATAGGAGTAAGAACATGCAATATTTGTTTTTCTATTCCTGTCTAATTTTACTTAATATAAATATATAATGACCTCTAGTTCCATACATGTTGCCATAAATGACAGGATTTTGTCCTTTTTGTGGCAGAATAGTATTTCATTATGTATACAGTCCACATTTTGTTTGATAGACACACATATCCACACAAAGAAGATTGCATTCATTTTCCCAGTTAAAATTTTAAAAATAATAACAATAACTTCCACAAATTATCAAACAGTTTCTCTTTCTGTTTCCTTCCCCAATAATTCAATGTATTGGTGATAAGATGGGGTTGATCAAGGCAGGAGCCTGTGGGTGGAAGGAGCAGAGGGATCTAGCCCTGTGTAAGAGTTGGAGGCTGAACTCAGAAAGAGGGTGTCTATGTGCCAGGAGAGTACAGTGCCAAGGGTTATAGCCTAAGCGAGATGCTGGAAGGCATCTTAGGGGAATAAAAACAGCTGCTATAGAGTGTCAGAACAGAGTGGCATCTGGAAGACCTTTGTGTGGGAGTGTCACCCCGCAGGGTTATTGGAGCTTCAGCAGGATAAGGAGAACATGCACACAGGACTATCTTGTATGGGGTATTAGAGCCCAAGAAAGATGAAAAGATATTTATGTAGAGGGTATCCCAGCACGGTATAAGAACCTGAGAAGTTAAGGAAAGTTTCTACATGGGGAGAAGGGAGCAGCCTGATGCAGGGTACCAGAGCCTGGGCACAGTGGAGAAGGCATCCGTGTAGGGGATGGAAAACCCAGCAGCAAGAGCAGCAGCAACCCACCCTGGAGTGTTGGAGCCCAGGTGAGGAGAAGAGGGCATCTGTGCAGTGGGAAAGGTGCAGCAATGGTGGTGGGCAAGTGTGTCAGAGCCTGGGTAGGTTGAGGAGGGTGTCCATGAGTGATCATGGGGTTGGCAGTGATAGTTTGAGATCAGTGGTATGAGAGGCCCAGGGGAGAATATGACAACCCATGCAGGGTGAGCTAGTGGTCTTTACAAATGTGAGCAGAGCTGTGAAAAGGGACTGGTCACATACAGGAGGAATGCTCAAATAAGTAAATATATTAAGGATCATGGGAGTCAGGATTCTAGAAATTGGAAAACGGAGATAGAAATAGAAAGAAAAAGAGAAAACCAGAATGAACCCTGTGGTACTTGGGTGGAATTGAAGGAATTTATGTAATCTTGGGATTTTCAATATAGAGATAGATAAATACACCTATTAAGATGGAAACGTGTGCATATGCATAACTGATGTTTATAAAACTGCGTATGTTCCCTAGCTCTGCAGTCAGAGACAACCTGGGAGCAGGAACCCTCCAATAGCAATGAGCACAGATAGCATCCACATCCTGGCTTCAAAATACTGTTTTCAACCAAATAAAAAAATATATAAATATATATATATATATATTTCTTTAGAGAAATGGCTGACCCCAAGGCTGGGACAGGGAAAGTACAAAATGACCCTGGAGCATCTATCTTGGCCTGAATATAAAGAAGTCATCAAAGACAGATGGGAACACATCAAGAAGACACATAAGCTAGCTTGAAGGGGCTCCCATTGCTCAAACACCGACACTTAAAGCATCAGAAAATACAAAGAGTAATGGATTGTGACTTACTGAGTAAAATGGGAATCCAAGTGTTTGTATTGACATAAATATATCAATGAATAAATTGAAAGGCCGATGAATAATGGAATATTTACATAGTTTCATACATAGTACATTCTTCAACACACTCATTAACCACAAAGGGAAACGAACAATTTTACAGCGGTGAAGCCTGTCAGAATCCACTTAATCAAGTGATCAAAGTTAACATCACCAGGAATAGGACAAGTAGAAATCACACGTTATTAGAAAGCATACAATGAGGAGGACAGAGCGTCACTTCAATGATATCCCTGCCAAAGGTGCATACCATGAAAGTAATTTTTTAAAGTAGATGTTTCACAAAATAACCGGCCTAATCTTCAAAAAATGTCAAGGTCTTAAAAGTCAAACACTGAGGAATTTTTCCAGACTGAAAGAAACTAAAGAGACATAGTATCTAAACACAACATTAAAATGCATCATTTTGGTAGGAAGGACATTATTACAATACTTAGAGAAATTTAAATGGGGTCTGAGGATTAGATGATAGTAATGTTAACTTCTGATCTTGATGGTTGTTTTGTGATTACACAGGAGAATGTTTTTGTTCATAGAAAATGAACACTGAATTATTTGAGGGTGATAGGACATCATCATGTTAGTAAATTACTCTCAAATGGTTTAAGTCTGATATTAAAATCACTTTGAAAAAGTTATTGAATGCTTTTTTTCACAATCTAACACTAAGTATTCTAGTCCACAGTCATTTTAAACGTGAAACTTTGTGCTTAATGAGTATCTCACCTTTTGTAGCTCTTTCAGCAAAGAGAACTCAAACCTATTCCTAGCAAGATAATCGGGACCAAATAATTTATAGGGTAACAGTTGGCAACATGACAATCCTAGTGAGGTTTCTTTCTCTTTTTTTTTAGCTAACTGCTTCCACTTAGAAATGAAACTTTAAATATTCTGCTCTGACCTTTTTGCCTGGGAGAAGAGTTTAATTACCTGCCCAGTTTACATAAATTATGTCGCCTGTTTGTCTAAAATTGAATCCTGGGCAGAGATCAATATGGCCTCAGAAAAGCCAGAGCAAATGACTTATCTCAAATGCCATCAAAGGTCACCAAAACCTTTCCTGCTTGGATGGGGACACATTCTGTTCGACAACCTGGATCACGTCACCTGCCTGCTTCGCGCTGCCTTGGGTGCCAACCACAAGAGCATGATTGATCGTCGGTTAGAGGGCATTGGATACAAACTCCCTCAGGAGGCAGCTGTGTGAAATTAATTGAATACCGTGATGAGTCTGATTCATCATTCTCCAAAAAGGAAGGGGGAAAATGGCACAGAACACACCTAGAGCTTGATGCATGAAGCCTCGTGGAGGTAAACTACAATTTATGCTCAGGATTCTGATGGTCACAGACCATGCATGTTTTATTTGGTTGCCGTTTCACAAAATTATTCAGGGAGAAAAAAATATAACTCTGAAACTTTCTTTCATTCCTTTATTCTTCCTTTCAGAAGAAAAGATACTTGGTAAGGGCCAACTATGTGTCTGGCTCTATTCAAACAACCCATTATAAAATATTTCATGGTAGAGATATAAGATATAAAAAGATTTCAGACAAAGATACAGTTTGTTTTTACCTGGGACATTCAGAGAAAGTTTCATAAAGGGCATAACATTTGATTTTTAACCAGAAGAAGGTGTATGATTGCAATAAATATTTGAAAAGTGAAGGTAAATAATAATGACAGTAACGTCACGGAAACTGTTCAAATGTGAAGCCTAGCAATTACTTCAATACGACTGGAGTGGTACGAAGTCATATTGGAAAGAGAGGACAGCTCACATGTGCTGAAATCAGGCTCTTAAAGAACACATAATTTTAGCATAAAGGGAGAAAAGTCAGCTAATAAGAAACAGAAACATGTAGAAAAGCTGGAGTTCCATTAGCTTAAAGAGGAAGGTGATGATCCATTAAGAAAAAGAAATTAACAAGATCAAAAGGTAGAGGTCAAGGAGAGTGGAACTGAGCTCTAATAATCACTAAAACTGAACATCACTAATAATGTGATTCTGACCTTTACAAGAGCCATTCCCACCTAGGACAGCATGGAGCACATCAGACCTCAAGGGAAAGGAAGAGTCCCTGTACTGAAAGTCAGTGCAGCAGGTGTGGGTTGACCTTTCTCACAATTTGGTGATGAACAGAGACAAGTTTGAAGTAAAGAAAGCAACGACAAAAAGAAAGAAGGAAAAGGAGAGAGACGAGGAATGACTGATTGCGAAGAAAAAGCATGACATTGTGGTAGACAGAAGGACTGAATGCAACATAGAATGAAGGATTGGTGCTATAAGAAAAACTGCAGATAATTTTTATGTCAAGTTATATTGGAAAGTGAGGGAAGGTGGAATTGACAGTACAGGTATAAACGTATCTCTTCCAGCAGAAGAAGGAAGAAAAAGATAAGAAATTTAAAATAGGTATGATGATGACTAAATGAGAGAGGAAAATGAAAGATAAATTGACTTATGATTTTACATAAGCAGAATTGAGAGCTGAGATAAATGTGCAAGAAGTAAATGAGGTTTAAGTAAGGGGAAGGACTTGAGAAATAAAGAATTAGTTGGGAATGGCAACTGTTAGGAGAGTTTCAAACAAATGCAGAAAACTGTGGTAATCAACAAAACCTATAGTAGGGTAGGATAGGTGGTACAAACTACTGTAAACCACTGAAAGAAATAGAACTCAAGATTCAATGGCTTAAAGAATAAAGATGTTTACTTCTTTTTCAGTGGGAGGCAGAAGCTATGTTTGCAGTCGTTCTTCTCCACTCAATCACTTAAAGACTGGTTTGTGACAGCTCTGTCCTGCATAACATGTGACTTCCAAGTTTGCTCTGAGTGTCACTGTCCCGGTGGAAAAGACCTTAGAAGTTTGCGCGTGGGAGGTTTTATGCTCCAGACATGAAGGTGGCACAAATCATTTCTGCTCTGATTCCATTAGATGGAACTCACTTCTACAGCTCACACTGATATGCGTGAACTGTGAGCAACTTCTGTGAAAAGATCTGCACCTCTATTCTAGGGGATAAGGACCAGCACTAATATGTCAGATTCCTTATGGCTTAGAAAGTTCTTCCCTGAAGACAGAAGCAAAGACAGACAGTATTAAATTATTCAGGATAATAAGCTTCAAAGTGTGAAGGACATGAAGGGCTACATGCTTACTGGAGCTCTCCTTGGTACTAAGCACTATAGCTGCCTGAAACTGTTCCAATAAGATTCCCATAAAAAAGGGTAAGGAGTCTCGGGGCATACACACCTGCAGATGCGATATAAAAAATAATTTTGCTGCTCATACATGAATTACCTTGGACACTCTAAGGGCCACCCACTTGATGATAATGATTAAATCAAGGAGTAAAAGGAGTCTTGGACTGAGAGTTAGATAATCTGGAATACAGTCCAGGTTTTGTCGCTAATTTGCTGATAATAGGGCCAAGTCACTTCTTTCCTCTGAGTCTCAATTTTTCCTCTTTCAAATGTTAATTTTGGTCTCAGTGGACATTGTTGGCTTTCCTAGTTCAAAACTAAACACGTAGTGAGGCCTCTTCGAGATGACCATGTTTTCTTGCCTCTTCAGTTTCATGAAACGGGAGCCCCAAATGAATGTTCAGAGGTAAGGCATTCTTAAACACTGATATTTGGAATTCACATTATTACTCCTTCCCGGAAGGAAATTTGGTGTGGACTTCAAGAGCCTGAAGTAATTTCATGCTGAAAGAAATATGATGAATCTAGGTGTCTGCAGAGAAGTGTATATAATGATATATAATAGAGAAAATTAGCAGCAATAAAAATGTCTGAATTTAATAGGAATATTGAATACAATGAATATATGCAGTTACTATAAATAGGGTTTTTAAAGTTTACTTAACATAATGGCTACTGAGAATCATTAAAATGTTTGGTTAATTATTAAGATGATGGAAATATGCTGGTGGTTCCGTCTCTACAAATTTCAGCTCCTCTCAACATTCTCTTTTATTTCAACTAGCTCCTATCACCCACATAAAATCTGTGTGTTCTCCTTATCTTGTGTCTTGTTTGTCTCTCCAAACTGGCATGCATGGTCTGTGAGAATTATAACATGTTTTGCCTCTTTCATTCTCTGCTTAGCCTCCATTTCCTAGAAAAGTATTTGTGAATTAATAGGTTTTGAATAAATACATGTTAAATTAGTAATTTAATATCAAGTGAACAATTGCATAGAATTATATGCATAGCATAACTATTCTAATTGTATACAGCTAAATATATGTGTATATCTGGATCTGAATATGTCTTGGATACTTATTGTAAATTTATTTCATCTTGAAATACAAAAGTACAAAAGAGGTACAACACAGCCACTCATCGGCCGGGGGTGGTGGCTCACGTCTGTAATCCCATCATTTTGGGAGGCCGAGGTGGGCAGATCATGAGGTCAAGAGATCGAGACCTTCCTGGCCAACATGGTGAAATCCTGTCTCTACTAAAAATACAAAAATTAGTCAGGCATGGTGGTGTGTGCCTGTAGTCCTGAGTACTCAGGAGGCTGAGACAGGAGAATTGCTTGAACCCAGGAGGCAGAGGTTCCAGTGAGCCGAGATGGCACCACTGCACTCTAGTCTGGTGACAGCCAGACTCTGTCTCAAGAAAAAAGAAATAAAACACTCATTTTTTTTTAAGATTTTGGTGATTTTATTTGATTTTAATTTCAGTATGATTATCAGTGAGATTTAATTGTGTGTGTGTGCATGTGAGAGTGTGTGTGTGAGTGTATGTGTGTGATAATGTTAGGTTGATAATTCCTGGTCTCTTCTTTCTATTGTGTGGCAGTCTTAAATACTTCCACTTTTCTTTGCATTGCTTCCTCTATAGTCTAAGCTTCCAGCATTATCACTCACTTGAACTCCCACAAAGCCTTTAAACAAGTCTCCCTATAGTCACTCCCAGTCCTACAATCTATCTTTCATATAGCTTCTACAATTTAAAACTATAAAATTGATTCTGTCATTCTCCCATTAAAAACCCTCAGTGGCTTTCCATCAGATTCAGAATAGAATCCCAGCTTCTTACTTACCATGGCCTGATGTCTCTGGCCATCTTCCCTAGCCTCATCTTTTGCCACGTCCTCCCACACTCACCTCACTTTATTACTTTTTCTCTTCTCCTAAATTAAAAAAAAAAAAGAAAAGAAAAGAAAAGAAAGAAAGAAAGATAGACTTCTCTCAAACCTATGTACTGCACTTACCTCTGCCTGAAATGCTCATTTCAGACAAGTGCTTGGATCAGGGTCCTTGGATCATTTCAGTCTGGCTGCTTGTCATTCTCCAGGCTCAACCTCAGTTCCTAGAGAGACCTCTGGGACCACTCAAGCACTCCAATTCCATCTGAGTCACTTTCCTCATACTACCCGGCTGCATTGATGTTAAAGCATTTATCTTCATCAGAAATTATCTTACCCATCAGTGTATGCATTCATTGTATGTATCTGTGTCTTTCCCTAGAAAATATACTTTTTACTTTCCAGCAGGAAAGTTGTCTTTTTTCTTTTCTGTATTCTCAAGACCTAGCACAGTTCTACATATATGGAGTCACTTGAAAACTACTTGTTCAATGAATTAATTAATGATTCTGACCTTGAGTCAAATCTACTCCAAGGTGTAGTGTTCCTTCTTCTCTATTCTTAGTATCTTCCATTCTGCCTCTTACCAGTAAAGTTAGTTTTTGCTCCTTGATGTTACTTTCAAACAATTCTGAAGCAAGGTTCAGACTTCAAAGGATAAAGGTTTGGATAAAGATATGTGCAAAGGACACTTGAGGATGCGAATCTATTGGAGCAAAGGGACAGAAAAATGTAGATATTTGATGTTGTGTGTTGAAATATACAGTAAAATCTACAGTGATCATATTAATCAAGACTGTGTTAATATGGAGCAGGCCCCCATGTCTACTGTTCATATTTTTTTAAAGGGAGGGTGTGGAGATTTATTAGTTCATGTTACAAGAAAGTCCAAGTGTATACTGGCTTTAGGCACTGGTAGATCCAGGTGCTCAAAGAATGTTATCAGAAATGTGTTTTCAAGGCTGGGCATGGTGGCTCACACCTGTAATCCCAGCACTTTGGGAGACCTAGGCGGGAGGATCATTTGTGGCTAGGAGTTCAAGACTAGCCAGAGCAACATAGCAAGACACTATCTCTACCAAAACTCAAAATAAAATATTATTTGGGCGTGGCAGTGTGCGCCTGTAGTCCCAGCTGCTCGGGAGGCTGTAGTGAGAGGATGACTTAAGCTCAAGAGTGTGAGGCTGCAGTGAACAGTGATTGTGCCACTTCACTCCAGTTTGGGTGACAGAGTGAGACCCTGTCTCAAAAACAAAATTAAATAAAATAGAATAGAAAAAATAAAATAAAGAAATGTGTTTCCATAATCTTTTATACCTATTGTTTCTTTGTTCGCATTTTTATGCAAATTATTCTCAAGTAGAAAATGACTACCAACAATTTCAGCTTAAATCCTAATAGCTTAGCAATGTCAATAAATAGATACCACATCTTTCCCAATAGCTACATCCAAAATTTCAGAAAGTGTCTCTTAGCTAACAAATCCCTGTAGAACTTATAGTTTAAAGTAGTGATAATTTATCATTGCGCACGAGTCTGCAGGCAGGGTTTGGTTCTGTTAGTCTCAGCTGGGCTCATCCATGCATCTGCAGTCAGCCGTGGGACAATTGGAGGCTGCACTGATCTTTTCCGGATTCTTAGCGTCTTTGAGCAATGACAGACTGGCTGTTGTACATTAGCTTCAGCTATAGCAATTCAATTCTTCTCCATGTGTTTCTCATATTCTAGCAGCTCGACCCATACTTTTCTCACGGCATTGGCATGGTTCTAATAGAGATGGTAGAAATTCACAAGACAACTTTAGGTCTAGACTTAGAATTAGCACATTATTTTTTTCTCCATTCTATTGGCCTAACTCAGTCGTGAGGCCAGTCCATATTTAAAGGACTGGGATGAACTTAAAGGGAAGAGCTGAAAAGTCACACTGAAAAGGGCACGAATACAAGGTAGGTGGAAAATTGAAATCATTTTTACAATCAATCTTATACTGGATTTGGGGCAAAGGTTCATCATTTAATCAGTTACTGTGAGCTAAGTGTGGACAGAAAGCTTAGGAGTAATGGTTTTTGAAAGAGAAGTAAAGTACTATTCCCGTATGAAAGGGCGATGAGAAAGCAAAAGTAGAAATTTTCTACTACATGGTTGTATAAACAAGGAATCAGTTTATTATAGTCATTTAGAGTCTAAAGTTTTGATTCAGACTACTTTCTATGTATGTTAAATGCATTACTTAATGGGTCCAGTTTTCTTATCTGTAGTAAAGAAAATTTTTTGAGTATTAAATGAAGCAATACAAGTAAAGTGCCTATAGAGAGACTAACACATGGTAAGTCTTCAGTAAGTCTTAATTTTTTTTGTATTATTCTTTGGCAGTAGGTAAGCCTTTGAAAAATTATGAAGAAAAAAGAGACATGTCAGGAATGTCATTTAAAGAAAATAAGCTTAGTTTTGTTTATAATGATGGAGTAAGAATCCCCCCTTTATCTCTACTATTCCTGCCTTACTGATTTCAGTTTCCAGTATCATATTAGAGTCCCAGGGAAAAATATTTTTCCATAAAGAAATTAAGGTAAATTTTAGCTTAAGGAAATAGAAACTATAAATATAGGCCAGTGGAAAGGGCACATACCTGTGTCAGCATGGTTCCAGGGTAGTACTGGAGTCCATCATCAATTATTAAACAAGGTCAATATTTGTGGCACAGAGAAGCATTTTAGCATATATTATTTATGCAGATGGTTGTAATAGGTACCCCATGCTTCAATAGGGAGCTTCAAGAGTGGAATACTGTTAACAAGAAAACTAGTTGGCACAGAAAATAGCATATATTCTTTTCTGAGAAAGTCTCTCTCTCTCTCTCTCTCTCTCTCTCTTTTTCACATATTACTATTTTATTTCTCTACAAGGAAATAAATACTTTTCATTATATCTGTGATTACTCTGTTTCTCCATACCTGATATTACACTGGATGCTATAGGGAAGATGACGAAAAGTATAAGAAAAAGAAATACTGTTCCTGGCCTTCAAGAAGCCAACAATCTGGCTGGATACATATAATTTCAAGGATGAGAGGTAAATGGTCTAGATTAATACATGTCATAACATGGGACCAAGACAGATGTTCAGCATGAAGTTCAGAAGGCAGGTGATCAATGTGAGCTATCAAATATGATGGGAATAACATATGGTGTCACATTTCCCCCAAAATTTGAAACATGACTTCCTGGGGTGAGGGAGGACGTCAGAGGTTGCATTAGAAGATCCGAGGTTGAATAAGAGTTGACAAGTTTGAGAAGAAAATGGCTTAGAGGTGATAGTGAGTCAGTCAGCTGCATTTGGAGAGGCAAGATGCTGTTAGAGGAGACTCACTTGCGTTAGAAGAGGCAGAAAGAGCTGAGTATTCAAGATATGACCCTCTCATTCCTCCATCTATGAGGAAATGTGACAGCCAAACTGAGGCCATTAAACCTGATCTTATAAGCATTATGGAGCTGCAGCAGAACAATGTCACTCTTTTACTGACTCAGCAAATAGTAATAACGTTTTACTGAATACCTACTGTGTGCCAGTCCTGTGCTAGAAGCAATGGCACCACAGAGATGGACAGGCTGCAGATTTCCTTCTTAGTAACTTTTGTGAGCAAAAGATGCATGCATATACATACACACATGTGCGTGCACACATACCTCTACTACCATCACTAAAGTGAGAACTGCATTAAGAGGGGTAAAAATGGCTACTCCAAAGTCTGATAGCTTTAGACAGCAGAAAATAGCACATATGAGTGAATGCCAAGTTTAAAAACTTTCACTGGAGTGAGCTCAATTCACCTCTCTGACTGCAACAAGCAGTTGTTGATTTCTAGGTTCTATTAGAAAACTCTGGTTTTTTTGTTCATGTCATGTCAGGCCTATGAGCCAAGTAAGAATATTTATCCTCTGCTCTGGAAGTGGTTCCAGCTCCACTTACCTATTATCCAGGACTCTCCCTAGTATCTTGTTACCCACTCAGCTCTGAAAGCCTAACATGGATGGTATTCAGGGAAAAGGACATTTCTAGCTGTTTGGAAACAGAGCAAAGTTTCTTGCCCACCCAGAGTGCTGGCTTTGTGCTAACAGATGAGGGGCATGTGGAACAACGAAGCAGACAGCACCTTTTCTAATCCCATTCATTGGGGCTCTGTGCTCCTCCCTGAGAGAGATAATGACATGAGGAACCTGGAGTTGTAGCCAGCAGATCTCCAGAAGAAAACCATCAGACAGTAATCACCGCTAGGCAGCTGCTCTCACTACCCCCACCTTAAGTAATAAATGTTAGCGGGGATTAAGGACTTCCAATGTGCCTGAACTAAGCTTTTAACTTACAAAATATTTTTAAATCCTTGTAGAAACTCTATGAAGTAGGTATCATTATTATCTCTATCTTACAGATGAGATTAATCAGAAGTTAAATAATATACTCAAAGTCACTTATCTAGCGACTGCTGGGAGCTAGGATGTAAATGAACATGTATGGAAGTTTAATCATGAGAAACAGTGCATGGTTTTCTGAACTTACCCCAACATAGGGTTCATAATAAGATGCATTTTGCCGCAGAACCAGGAGAATATGTCACCTCTAAGGATTGTCTTATATTATAGCAAATGCTCAATTAATGTTTGTTGAATAAATACATACGATTTGTGTCAAGTGTTTCATATATCCAGGTAGGTTTACATTTATCTATCAAAATTCATGTAATGTGCAAATATGTCATAGGTAGATGCTAAAAAGGTATATATAGGTAAATATCTGTTTATTCTATCCCCTATTAAATGATAAGCTCCGTAAGAATTACACTATGCGTAGTTACTGCTGCATTACAGCTCATCATAAAATGCTCAGCTCATAATTAGGCTCTCATCACATATTGGTTGAATTATAACATAAATATCTATCTATACTAATCAAGGAATATGCATCCAACTATTTAACATATACACAAGCCTACATATATACATATCAGAATATATGGTGACTTTCTTCCAAGTGTTTTCAGTCATTTCTCAATGGGCTAAGCCTTTCTATAAGATAAATCCTTAGGCTTATCTATATTCAAAAGTGAAGAAGGCACAGGCAACAAGATATAAAGAGCTATAGTCCAATGACTCTGGAAAAAATGTAATTCAATTTCTGAGTTCTTGTTGTATCAGCTTGTTGATGAATAGTACAAGGGAAACACAAAAGTAGAAGACAGTTCCTGCCTCTTAGGCCCTCAGTGTGTTTGGGGGTGATGAATCCCGCCCATGAAACAAGCAGAGGGTGATATAGTACAAAGTAGGATCATGTCACTGTTGTCCATGAGAAGAACAATCATTGTGGTAGTTAATTGACAACCAAAAAGTGTAGAAAACACACAGAGTTTTCCATAGATATCCATCAAATGACCAGATAGGAGATTTGTTCCAAATGTTTCACATTTTAGTATAATTTAAAATAAGTGAAAAGAAGAGACAAGGGATAGAACTCAGAATGCACCAGGGTTTAGAAACATGTACATTGGATGCCTCATTTTACCCTATACATCTTTCTGTTGAATTTTATCAATCCTCAGTATCCACATCTGTAAAATAGAGATTGCAATATTAGCAACTGCATATGGTGACCGTGAAATCTAAATAAGACACCATGCATGACGTGGTTAACGTGGTGTTTGCCAGAGAATAACTGCTCCATAAATGTTAGAGCTATTACCTTCTATTATTAATATAATTTGGGATGTCAAGAGTCAGAATGTAGGTCTGGAAGAGGTGTGACATCATCACATCTAACTCTGCAGGTTCTAGAGGTAATGAGTTTCTTTTTACCATATTATTTCTGAGAAGAGGTGGAAATTCAGCAAAGCTAAGCAGGATGTTTTTATTTGCGTTTATCTGCTGAGATACATCTATTGATTTCCTCCAGAGCAGGGCTGCAGTAGAGGGCCTTTGTAAGACCAACTTAAATCAGCATGTTTCCCCATTTTCATCAGGGATTGAAGCCAAGGTCACTCTGTATAGAGATGAGCTTTCAGCAGAAACAGCAATTACATTATGCTCAATGGTTTCATCGAAAAACTCTTCCAGATAATGACAAGAGTAAAATATGCCCATGTTCCTCCTTTGTCCCTTTATTAATAAATTAGAGTATACGGAAACTCAATAAAAGTGACAGAGAAGGCTCACAAGCATCATTGGATCATCCTTACCAGGGGCAGCTTGCATCTCACAAAGCTACTTTTCCACTAAAAGAGTTTACCCAAAGCAGAAAGCCACCATGGACTGAGATTGTTCTATGTGTAGTTGCAGTTGCTCACTGGACAGGTGGTAAAGTCCTATGAATGCAAATTGAGCCCTGTTGCTGTAGAGTTTCATTGGTTTTGCTCTGGTCTTGGCTCAGTCCCTTCTTGGTCCATGCTTTTGACCAAGTTCAAGATCTCATTGTCTCTTACACAGACTTTTGAGAGAGTCTCGTAGCTGGTTCTCCTGCCCTTCTTCTCTCTCTATCACCAACCAATTCTCCCCA
Source organism: Piliocolobus tephrosceles (assembly GCF_002776525.5). Taxonomy (NCBI): domain Eukaryota; kingdom Metazoa; phylum Chordata; class Mammalia; order Primates; family Cercopithecidae; genus Piliocolobus; species Piliocolobus tephrosceles. The sequence continues at coordinate 132,024,929 of NC_045440.1, read as the reverse complement.
GAAATGATCAATGGATCTTTCTCAAACACAGACCTGCAACTTCCCTACTCTTGTAAAGATATCTGCTGGCTCCCCATTTGACATCTTAGTTCTAATTGCTTCTGCTGCTATTACTGATGTTGTCATTAATTACTGTTATTAATAATAATTACCATTATCATTATTATTATTTATATATAAAGCCCAACCTCTTTGGAATAGATTTCAAAATTTTCAAAATCAGTTCAACATTCTCAGCTTTGTAATAATCAAGACAGGCCTTTATTGAAAGTTAACATGTCCCAGGTAATGTGCCCAGTGGTTTACTTTCATTAAGTTATTTTATGCTCACAACAATCCCGAAAGGTAGTCATCGTGCCCTTTTAACAAATGAGGGCACTGAGGCAAGGAAAAGTAAGGTATCTTTCTTTCGACCACATAATCAGTAAACATTCAATAAGAATTGAAACCTGAATTTGTGTCACTCCCAAGCCCACATTGTTAATCACCATTCTCTCAGCTGCATCTCCTATCGCCTATACCTCACACCCATCTCACCCACACCTGACTGCTGGCCCCTCTAAGGCAAATCAGTTCCACCCACCAACTCTCTTCGACCTTTGCACATACTTTTGCTACTCCATGGAACACTGTATCGCCCTCCAACTCATTGCAGCAAATGAACCACTTCCAATGTCACTGAAGCGAATGCTGGGAGTGCCCCGTCCAGTTCCTACTTATAGTGCTGGTGAACTGACTTATCAGCTGCCACAGATATTGACTGAGAATCACTCATATATGCTTCCTTCTCCAAAGAGCTTTTCAAGAGTCACCTCCCCCGGAGATGTGTAGGAGATGACCACATACTCCCACCTTCCCATGGCAAGTGACTGACTGATGAGGGGGAATGACAGCTCAGGCCTCTTGCCTCTGGGTGAAGCAACCTTTGTGGTACAATTTGAAAGCACATCTTTGCAGAGCTGCTTCCCCTGCCCTATCCTGCTTCCCTCACTATCAGGCTCCTCTAAGAGTACACCCTAAATAAATTCCCATCTCAGGCTCTGCTGCTTGTAAACTGACCTAAGACAGGCACAACCTCTGATGTGCCGTTCCTGATTTCCCCAGGAGCACCTACCGTCTTCTGGAGGGATGGTCTACAAGCAATGACCATCCCTCATAGAGGGGCGTTCATAGACCATCCCTTCACTGTGGCATTTGACACATAGTTCTTATATTATTGTAATGAAAGTCTCTTTCCTCCTCTAGATTATCACTCTTTTTGAGATGGAGTTTCGCTCTTGTTGCCCAGGCTGGAGTGCAATGGCATGATCTAGGCTCACTGCAACCTCCGCCTCCCAGGTTCAAGCAATTCTCCTGCCTCAGTCTCCCGAGTAGCTGGGATTACAAGCACCCACCACCATGGCTGGCTAATTTTTTTGTATGTTTAGTAGAGACGGGGTTTCACTATATTGGCCAGGCTGATCTCGAACTCCTGACCTCAGGCAACCCATCTGCCTCTGCCTCCCAAAGTGCTGGGATTATAGGCATGAGCCACCGTGCCCGGACCAGATTATCACTTCTTTTAAGACAAGAATTGAGTCCTTTGAAGCTCCGTACCTCTCCACATCACACAGTGGCAGCATTTAGGTGGCACCCCATACCTCTCAGCTCAGTTTAAACCCTCCTGTCCTGCTCATCAGACTGGAAACTTGCTGTGCTGAGAACCTCGCTGCTGTTCTGCCGGCCCCTCCTCACAGCCCTGCTCCTCCACCACCCAGGCTCACATCATCACACTACATATAGTTCATCTCTTCCTATCAGGGCCAGCTTTGTCTCTGCTTTCTCACCCAGACTCCCAACCCTCTGCCTCCTTCTCAGTTAATCATTCTTTCTCTTCCCCTTACTTCATAGCCATGCAGGACTTATGGTTGTAAGAGCCAGCCAGATAAGACACTTGGCCAAGTGCAAATGCATGACCTTATTAATTTATGCATGTGAAACTTTTCTTAGGGAGGGAGAAGTATTCCATTAAATGGTATCTATCTCCCCAGTTCCATTAATTAGTTAATAAAAAAGTTAAAGAGAATTTCATGGGGATAGACTGGCTTCTGTGATAGAATATCAGCTAAGTGAGATATTAGTAAAAAGACAACATGTGACTCTATCAGACTCCTCAGCAAGGTGATGGAGGCTGAAACTGACAATGTAAATTTCCTCTCATTTGTCTGATGTGTGGATTCAGTGTTGTTTTTATCTGGGTTAGTTTCTGCCATGATGAAATAAGCTTTAAAGACACAAGCCTGATAGCTAGAAAGAAATAATTCATTGTGAAGCAGGTGCTATACATTGCCTCATGTAATAGTCTCAGCCAGAGGCTAAGTATTTTGTAAGCCTGTTTGCTATACAGGATACTAATGCTCAGAGAGGGTGATACGTTTTCCTGGGGTCACACAGGTAACAAGTATCCAAGCTGGACTTTAATCCTCGTTGATCTGACCTAAAAGTCTACTCTCTTCTCACTGCACCATATTTTATTAGGACATGCTGTAAGTCAGTCAAGATAGGGTGTGAAGAGGGAAGTGACAATTGAAGGCAGACAGAGAAGATCAGGAAAGTTCCTTTCACATTAAATAAGTTCATGGAATGAATGGGGGAGAACATGGAGGAGGTGGGCTAAATTCCTGCAATTAGAGAAAGTTTTTCAGCCAACTGAGTATTCCATTTATATGGGTTGATACCACACTAGATGTGAGGCCAGGTAAGCAGTCAGCATTAGTTAGTGTGAGGGAAAATTGATCAGGAGTACTGTTTGACCAAAGCAAAGGAAGGACAGGGTCAGAGGGTGGTGCATTTCTGGACAGTTGAATTTAGTCCAATGATTAAGAAAGAGATAATACAATTTATCACTAAAATTCCAGGCATGAACTGGGAGAAGGCAAGCTCTCCGAAGAAAGAAAAGACTTCCGTTTGAGAAACCAAGACATTACAACACAGGGTCTCTTGAATAAGGGAACAGGCATAGATCCAATTACTACGACTCTTGAGAGGGGGAAGAAAAAAGACATGAAGTGAGAGCCAGATTAATAGGTATAAATAACATGTAAACTGTAACAGCTTTAATTGACAGGCAAAGCAGGGCAATCCCTTCTCCCACAGCACCCCACCCACAGTGACTTTCTTCCTGCCACAGGACCTTCAAACATGCTGCTCTCTGCAGAGGACATCTTCATCCACTTCCTCATTGGGATGAGTTCCAAACACCATTTAGCACTCTGCTCCAACATTTTACCCTCGGGGACACCTTCCCCAACTGACCCATCCACCCTCACGGTATGTTAAATCAAGTTTAGGTCTTCCTGACACATGCATTTACAGTTCTTTTTCTTTTAATATGTGGCATTTACAGCTCAATTAATTAATTAATTAAGCTATGTAGTTATTTAGTTGATGTCTGTCTCTCTCATGAAGGAGTTCCCTGTGTGACAGGAAGGATAGCATCCTTATTCAGCACCACATCTTTGGTGTAATGCATACTATTTAAAATATAGTGAGCATCATATTTACAAAAAGTTACAAATGTAGAAAATAAGTATTTCTGGGTGCAGGGAAGGAAGGAAAGAAAGAGAGGAGAAAAGCTGACTGGCTTCATCAGATTATATTGCAATAACTTGCTTAGAAGTCTTTCCAGTTGAACTTTAAGCACTTTGGTTCAGGGAAGTTTTCTTATTCGTATTTACAGCTCTGGAACCCACAGCAGCTCGCAAGTAGTAATTAATAAATAGCTACTGGAAGGATAAATGTTGAGCTTGGACTTCATAGATTTCACTCCTTTCTCCATTCTCAAGAAAACGACTTGTCTCAGATCCTGAAGTGGGTCCCCAAGTCGAGTCAATGACTCCAACTCAGGCAAATAGGTGACCATTCTCATCAAGCAGGTCCAAGCATTAGAACCAAAATGCAAAGGGAACCAAGTTGATGGTATTGGTTTCTTTAACTTGGTTCTTTTTATATACTTGTGATGAAGGACCAGTATTTTGTTGGTTTGTTTATTTGCTGTGTTTTTGTTTTTAAATTTTCAAATAGTTATAGATATAGCATGGTTCCACTTCATGTAACTAGTTTAGGTATCACGGCAACATCAATATGCTCTAAGAGTTTCTACATGCTTGCTTTCGATTTCTGTGCCCTTCTCATCAGCATCAGTCTACAGAACGTACTTTGAGCAGCATGGCTCTAATGTATTGCCTTCTATTGCTCAAGCAGGCTTCAATGGTTAATAGGTTTTATGTTTACATGACATATCTGAAAGAAACATATTAAATGTTTCCAAGACACAAGTTGGAAACCTGCCAACAGATGAACGGTATTTTTAGTCTGACTGCTCAGGCCCAGAGGTAAGACTGAGCAGGTAAAAGCAGCCCAGCAGAGGAGCAAATCTCTGATTGTTTCCCTATAAAATATGTCTTTGCATTAAAAGCATAATGTAAATTGTCTGTTCATTACTAGCATATATAAATTATACATCATAATTTAGAGAAAGATTTATAGAAAAGTGAACAGGCTGGTAATTTTTCTCTATAGTAACCTTCAATTATCATAAATCATAGCTTAATCTAGCTCCGATTCATACATTCTCTCATTCATTCTTGATATGATCCAGGCTTTGTGTGGTAAACAACTTATAATTTTCTATGAAGAGGGCCTACCCCTCTATCTATGCCAGCCCAGTCTAGTCCCCTGAACCATGTTTTAGATTGTAGAGCTCCTCTCTTGCACAAATTTTAATATACATCTTAATTTGACTTATACGTGACCCATCAGACAGAAAGAATCTTTCCTGCAATTCAATTTAGCCCCGCTTATTTTATGAAGTAAAATCTTTCTATCTTGTTTGCAAATTTTTACTTACTTCCCGCTCCATGGACAGAGATAATTTTAGTAATAACATTGGGTTATGTAATGTTCTTTGGGATCCAGCAGAAAAAAAATTGCAAATAGAGGATAGCCTTGCTCCAACTGAGAAAAAAGAAAATGCCTTGGCATTGAGTTTTTCTATCACTGCAATTGTCTAGCCATCCCTACTTTGTTGAACAGTATCTCATTATCACTCAAAGTACTCTTTGTTGAACCAAGATCCAGCAGCTTTTACGGCCTGTTTTGATCCCCTAGAACCAATTGATTTTCTCACAGTGGAAATAATCCTTTTTTTGTTTCTCTTAAATGTTTAAAAATGCATTTCAGCAAAGTGAACGATGTACAGATTGTATGCAATGTGGATTATTTCTTTCACACTGGTGTCCCATTGTGTTTCATGGGTGGGTTCAAGGCAGGAGACTGCTGTAAGCTAGAAAATGAATTTTTGAGTAAGACAAAATAATAGAACTTAGAGCCGGAGGCTAGCGATGGGAAGATGTGTCAGTGTCCAAGTTCATTTTAGGCAACAAGATTTAGCTGAGATACTGGGGAAAGAAAAAGGAAACTGACTAAGTGAACATTTTATGAAAACTCTTTCTAAAGAAATTCTTTATCTCACTCACCTCCACCAGAGTGACCCCATGAGTCCCTTTTTGTTTCCAATTCAATCAACGCTTCTTTTTCATACCTGCAGAGACAGTGTGGTTTTCTGAGGCTTTTGAAGCAGTAGAAAGCCACTTTGAGTTGTTTGCCAAACATTTTGAAACTTCCAAGTATAGACTGATCACAAGGGTATCTCTAACTTTTAACTTGAGACTGAGTCAAGACTTTGTAAAATTGTTGAAACTCCAATGCTAATCATATAATCTATTCAGTTTTCATTTAAAATGAGTGCCTTAATGATCAAAACATTCACACTTGAGATCTCATATTATTTATCAGAGGAGAGTGGCGTGGACACTGAAAGAGTGGAATATGATGTTTAAACCTCATGCAAGGCACTATGCAAGGTTGTTATAAAATATCATCTCCGTCAAGTCATCATCAACCTGTGAGCAATTTTTATAACTTCCATGTTTTGGTGAGAAAAATGAGATGTAAAGAGACTAAGCACCTTGGTCACAAAGTACACCTGGTGTGCTCTCTGAGCTCAGGGTTGGACACCTGCCTTCTCTCTCTAGGGAGCTCATTCAGTCCTTGGATTTACATACGGTTTATACATGGCTCACTCTAAAATGCGTCTTGTCCCTGAGTTTCTCTCTTGAGTGTCGCCCTAAAACATATAGCCTACAATTCAGCTTTTCCATTAGAATGTTCTCAAACATAACACAACCACAGCAAAACTATGGGTTTTGCCTCCACTCACCCAAACTCATTCCGCATCAAATCTTCCTCTTCTCGGTAAACAGCACCACAGCCACCATCCTTCACAAGTCAAACGCTGGGGAGCATTCTTGCCTCCCCTCCTCAATATCATCATCTAACCCCTAAATGGGTTCTATTCATCCACCTAGAAAAGAGGTCCAAATATGGCTATATTTCATCACCCACTCTACTAGAAAACTTCATTTAAGCCACTCTCATTTCTTGACTGGCCTCTGTCTCTTCCTCTATTGGTTATAGCTGATAAGTTCCTTATAGGGGTTTTGTCAGGATTACATTGAAGTATGGCATATGCCTTTCTCAAATTAGTAGCTCAATAGTTTTAATTATACAAAATTTTATTTTTTAGAAATAAGACAATATCCATGTATTTATTCAGCTGATATTTTAAACATTTATTTTTATATGGATCATACAGAACCACAGCTAGGGTTACTGTGGCAAATGAGGCTGACTGGCCTAGGCCAGATATTTGAAAGATGCCATTGGCAGTTGGTATATTGAGAAGGAAGAAGCACATAGTCAAAATAAAATTTTTATATTATAACACAATTTCATATTTGCAAACTTAGCCATAAAACTGAGCTATTGACCCTCCAGCCCTGCTTCTTGATATCTCTACTTGCTGTTGCTGCTGACCCCCAATCCCATTTGTTACAGCTTCCTTTGATGTTCACTTTAACCTTGGCTTTCATGACTTTGGCATTATTGGTGTGTTTTGGAACTGATAATTATTTGTTATGTGTGTGTTGGGGTGGGAGGTGACCTAGCTGCCTGCCCAGTGTATTATAAGACATTTAGCAGTATTCCTGGTCTCTTCCCCCTACCTGCCACTAGCACCTCCTCTTCCCCCACAAATCAAACAGTGAAATATGTCTGCAGACATTGCCAAATTGTCCCTGAGGGGCCAAATAGTCTCAGTTGAGAATCACCACAGTGATATTTAAACTATCCAAGCACAGGCGAAGTTTGCATTGGGCTTGGGTGTTGTGCACTGAGGTGTAAACCTCACTGAAAAATAGCCTTGACTTGCAGATTACTTGGATCCAAGGGCCCAAATCTTTCTTTGTATTCTCAGTAGAATGCTTCCACTGGACCAATTGTTACTGTCTTTGAAAATGAGCTCAAATCCCCACACGACCTGGTCAGCTTCATCTTGCCCCCTCTCCTTCCTCCTCTCCAGGTAAAATGACCTGCTTTTGGCTCTTGGGCAGTCCTAAACCTGTCTCTTTGCCCAGGATATCACCCACCCTACCCTTCTCGCCTTGCCCTGTGTGCACCTCCTTTCTTGGTGATCTAACTCTCTTGTCCCCACTTCTTCCGCCAGACAACATTATAATTCCCTATTTTAAGATCTCCCAGCACTCAGCACTTCTATTTTACAGCAGTTCTTATCATTGGAATTAATGCCATGAAGAATATTTGCATAAATCTTAGTTACTCTGCTCCGTTTTCAACCTTACTGTGTGCAGGGACCATGTCTGATCTAGCCTGTGCACTATCCCCGACATGATACCAGTGACTTGGCATGAAAGCAAATGCTCAGTAAATGCTAAATAGTTGAAAAAATTAATTTTATGAATAGAAAAACTTAAGTAAAAACAAATGCTTTTATAGGAAGTAAATAACTTGTTGTTATATATACTTCTTACCCTATATCTTTTAAGAGAAGCCCTGTATGTCAAATAGATATCTGAACATCTGCAAAGTCGGCAATTGCCAATCTTCCTTCTCTGGGCTCCTCTTTTTTGCTCTCTAAATTGAATTGATGAGAAAAGATCAGAGACAGGAACACATCTGTCAGTCCCGGGAACATCACAGCCTAGTGCAGGTGTTAGAAGTTTCTGGAAATAAAATTCACAATACATTCATTTCGAAGTTTCATTATTTTAGTTTTCTCTGAATTGTAGTATAGAAAAAGACTTCATTATTCAGGTATATTGTTTACACTTGATGTTTTCCAGGAGTTCTATAATACTTGGATAATAGGATCAAGGAAAATTCTTCTAAGGAAGTTTTTGTGAAGTTTTTGTTTCAAAACAGAACTTGCAAACTGGAAGTCTCAATGCTATTTCCAGCCAACGGGGTGTTTTGTTGGGGTTTAACTAGATTTAAACTGCTCATGGAGACTATTAAATCAGTTGTTAACATTAAAAATTAGGGGTTTCCATATGAAAGTCTAGATTTCCAGCTTTTCACGGAACATCAGAAGATCCAACAATACTGGAACTACTTTCTTTTCGCTAACATTTGGCTGGACTAGAGACCAATTGCTGCCATTTATCACAGCTGGCATACCAGTTCTCCCTTCCAAGTCATTGCCTCTGCATATGTTACCACCTGGCTGCTATGGGTTGTAGCTTTGCAACCTTCATTTTCTGCCTTATCTAATTCTTATCTCTTTGAGGAATATATGTTGCTAATACGTATCATATCAAAAACCATGCAAATCTGAATTCACGTTGGGTATGTTATTCCAAATCTCAGGAATGTAAGCTATTTATTTTTGATGAGTAATTTGGTCCAATCTCCCAACATTTAGAACTATGAAATCCACTGCAGTAGCCACTAGCCATATACAGCTATTTACATTTAAATTAGTTAAAGTGAATTACTAGTATATAAAATTAAAAATTCATATTTTAGGGGCCACAGTAACCACATTTCCAATGAATGGCTACCTTCACTACAGGCTGACATATTGAAGAGCTAAGACAGAAAATAATGTCTTTCTCACAGAAAGTTTTATTGAACAGTGCTGTTCTAGAATGTCTGACAAATGGAGAAAGTAGAAGAAAGAAGGGCACACAGAGTTTTGGAGACTTTATTCATTGTTATGAGTTTTATTGTATTCCTTGCTCAAAGTTCATATGTGAAATTCCTAACACCCAGTGCCTCAGAATGCGACCTCATTTGGTGATAAGGTCTTTATAGTGGTAATCGAGTTAGTGTTATCATTAGATAACACTACAATACGTGCCCTACAATACGACCCTTGTCCTTATAAAAAGGAGAAATTTGAGCACAGAAACATGGATAGAGAGAAGACAACAGAAAGAGGCACAGGGAGAAGACAGTCATCTACAAGCTAACGAGGGAGACCCAGAAGAGATCCTTCCCTCACAGCCTGCAGAAGAAACCAGACCTGCCAACACCCTGATTTTGGACATCTTGTTTCTAGAACCCATGAGAGAACAAATGTCTTTTGTTTATTTTCTCACAAAAAGTAGTAAAGCCTCTCAGTTTGTAGTACTTTGCCACTTTGCTAAGTCAGCCTTAGCAAACTAATACAGTTATTGTTCATTCATTTGTTGAATAAAACAGTGGCTATCAAATACTTACTCTGTACTAAGAATAGCAGTGGGCTTTTTTTGTTTTGTTTTGAGATGGAGTTTCATTCTTCTTGCCCAGGCTGGAGTGCAGTGGTGCGATCTTGGCTCATGGCAACCTCTGCCTCCCTGGCTCAAGAGATTCTCCAGCCTCAGCTTCCCGTGTAGCTGGGATTACAGACATGTGCCACCATGCCCAGTTAATTTTATATTTTTAGTAGAGACAGAGTTTCTCCATGTTGGTCAGGCTGGTCTCAAACTTCTAACCTCAGGTGATCCTCCCACTTCAGCTTCCCAAAGTGCTAAGATTACAGAGATGAGCCACCGTGCCCAGCCGCAGCAGTGGGCATTTTTAAGGAATACCCAGGTAAGTTGATTTTTCCTCCAAGAAACTTATTGTCTAATTTGAGTAATTAAAAATGTATTAAACAGGCTGGGCATGGTGGCTCACTCCTATAATCCCAGCACTTTAGGAAGCTGAACTAAAAATACAAAAATTAGCCGGGCGTGTTGGCAGGTGCCTGTAATCCCAGCTACTAGGGAGTCTGAGGCAGGAGAATCACTGGAACCGGAGAGGCAGAGGTTGCAGTGAGCCGAGATCGCGCCATCGCACTCCAGCCTGGGGGACAAAAGCGAAACTTCGCCTCAAAAAAAAAAAAAAAAAAAAAAAAGTATTAAATGTATTTTAATAAGTAAAAGTGAAGTAAAAAAACTGATTTATTTGTGAAAGGCCTTTTTGTTCCTTGAAATCACTAGAGGAATTAAAGGGATGCCAGATATTCCAAACCCCTCTACAAGGATTCATTACAATGAAGGCTCAATATCAAGCCTCTAAAAGTAAAAGGGCACAATTGATTATTTCTTTTAGTGTGTAAAGCAAGAAATATTAGTACCTTTTCCTTTTTGCCCCAATTTCCCACCTTGGTCACAAGCCAGGGAACCCTCATTGTCCTGACATTCTCCTGCATGGAGGATGTAGCTGGTGACAAATTTGACATTAGTGACTTCACACAGTTCACAGCCTGGCTGCTAGTGGGTTCCTACTACCAGTGTTTATTATTGGAAAGACCTAAAAAAAATCAAGTGGAGTCTTCAGAGATCATTAAATCAGGAAAATGAGCACTGCAGAAGCTGGTTATGACAAATGCCAAACTTCAGATTCCCCTGCAGCCCCTAAACCTTATTATCAGAAGCTATAGACTGATCCTCAATAATCTCATTTCTCCAAGATTATTTTATCAAAATCGGGAGCTTATTTCTCATTAGCTCACTTACTTCCAAGACCAACTCTTTAGAGTTAGGAGCATAATCATCATTGGTTCAATTGCTTGTTTCATTTAGAAAGATGATACACTTTATTAACAGAGTATGAAAGTTCATAGTTTGATGCTCATTTACTTTTTCCCTCCAATTCTCATACATAATCACAAATAACAGTGTCACTTGCTTAATTAAAGTCCTTGTATCCTGCTCAGTCTCTCATTGTGGGCAGGGACCATGTCTGAAATGGTCTATGTATATCTCTCGCACAAAGCCCATAGAGCAGGTACTCAATAAATACTGAACGGTGGAAATAATTAATTTTATGAACCAAAAAATTTTAATGTAGAAAGTTTTTTATGATTAATAAATTAGTTTTATAGACTACAAAAGGACTGTGCTATTTAAAGGGATGGAAAAATTGCTTCTAAAATGTTCTCTAAAAGCTCTGCAGAGGAGATGGTAAGTGAGCAGAATCTTTAAGGATTACAAAACTTTATATAAGTGGAATTGGAAGGGGGCAGTGATACAGAACAGTGTAAGCAAAGTCTGGAAGGCAGGAATGTATGAAAGAGAGTTATAGTAAAGAAAGTTGAAAGAGTAAATTGTAGATTGAATTAGGAAAGACTTTTTAATTTTTTTCCAGTGAGTAATGAGGAGGTATTGAAAGATTTTGAGAAAGGGATTGATATATCAAAAGCTGGTTTTAAAGAGAATAAATTTGGCTCTAATGCTTGAGACTGAGGTAGAGAAAGTTGGAAACAGAGAGAATGAATATAAGAGTGGAATGTTCTTATGCTTCTATGTTTATATATTATTTTTTAAACAGATGCTATAGCTACTGTGTTGTATTGATATATTCATCTTTTAGATTAGAGAAAGCTAACTATCATAGTATAAGTATGATGTTTTTATACTTCATTTTTTAAATTTCCCTTCTGCTTTGTATTTGTAGAAGTCTTTGAAAATTTCCATCCTGTCTTGAGGTACAAAGGTTTTTTCACTTTTCCAGCAAGAGTCGTGGTGGTGGAAATGTCAATCAAAAACAGGAGAAAAGTGGGTCCTCTTGGTCTAGTTTGGTGGTTCTCAACCTTAACTACACATTAAAATTATGTGGAGATGTCTGATGCTCTGGGACACATCCTGGATCAATTAAATTAGAACCTTTGGGAGTAGAAGCAAGGCATGAGTGTTTTCCAGAGTTATTCCAGTAATTCCAATAGCAACCAAGGTTGAGAATCACCAGTCTAAATTCCCCCTTCTCCTCCTCACCTGAAAAGTCTCCATCAAGAGAAGAATTTTGAAGATCTGATTTTGCTATATAGAGTCATGTTACTCTTATGGCTAAAAGTACACTACCTACATGAGAGAAAAAAAATGAGGTCCTGAAATAGGATAACAGTAGTAGGAAGGAGAGAAAATGGCAGGAGTGATATTGTAGAAAGAGAATCAACAAAAAATAGTTCAACGCAGAAGTGAGGAAAGAAAAGGGTTGATTCACAGTTATCAATGTGCCCTAGAGCCTACATCACTGGCTTCAGCAGGGAGCTGTTAGCAAAATAGGGAGCAGGATGGTGAACAGGTTTTGTAGAAAAAAGATGAGCTCAGCATTGAACAAATTGAGTTAGAGGTGTTGGCAGGACATTAGGTGGAGATGTCACATAAGAATTAGATCTATATGGATGAAGCTGTGGAAAGAGGTCATGCTGGGGAAATAGATTTGGAAATAAGCCTCATAGAGATTAGTGGAAAACATGGCATGGAATAAGCTACTAAGGAGAAGACCCTAGAAAGAGAAGAGAAGGAAACCAAGAATGAGGTCTGCTCACACCTTAATAACCTCAACCACAAAAGAACATCACTTCTTCACTTCTTAGCGTCTTGTGCTCTGTCAGGGTATTTCTCATGTCACACTGATGTAATAATATGTTTACATCTCTGTCTCCCAACTTCATGTGTGCCAATGGCAAGGCCATGTGCCATTAATCCTTATATTCACCAGCATGGAATCAGTGCACAACACTGAGGTGGTCAGTGTCAATGAATGAATATACAAGTGAGTTAATAGAAATCGTGCATTCCCAGGACAAGAGCTACAGCTACATGGCATGGGCAGCATCCTCATGCTAACCTGGCCAGTCACTGCCACACCCCACATTCTATGCTACCAGCCTCTGCTTCAACCTCCCAGGGGTCATTGCAACGAATAACATTAAATCAGGAATTTATCCAACACTCCTTGGGTATCTGTTACTATGCTGGGCAAAATGGATAATAAAAAAAAAAAAAAATTTAAGACATGGTCTCTGCCTTCAGGATACTTAATGATCAAACAAGAGAAAAGTTACCTCCTGTATGATGCCTTCCTTGACTGCCAAGCAAACCAAGTCACTCTTGCTTTACCTCCTTAGGACTTTGCACACATTAATACAGTATCACTTAACACATTTTCCTCTGATCCTCTGATACATTCCTCTCTTTCATCACAGATGAAATGCTCCTCAAGAGACATAATTTTATTATTCATTTTTACACCACAATGTCTAATACGCCTATGCTAGACTACCTTTCGTTCTTCAAAATATTGCTCATTCTTCTGTTTCAGAGTGTTTGTATATGCTATTCCCTCTATTTATACTTTTTTTATTATTTTTTAACTTTTATTTTAAGTTCAGGGACACATGTGTAGGTTTGTTATATAGGTAACCTTATGGCATGCGGGTTTGTTTTACAAATTATTTTGTCAGTCAGGTATTAGGTCTAATACCCACGAGTTATTTTTTCTGAGAGTCTCTCTCATCCCAGCCTCCATCCTCCAGTAGGTCCCAGTATCTCTTCTTCTCCTCTGTGTGTCCACATGTTCCCATTATTTAGTTTCCACTTTTAAGTGAGAACATGCACTATTTGGTTCTTTGTTCTTGTGTTAGTTTGCTAAGGTTAATGGCCTCCAGCTCCATCCATGTTTTTTTAGGAAAAAAAAAAAAATGATCTCATTATCTTTTATGGCTGCGTACTAGCCCATGATGTATATGCACCAAATTTTGTTTACCCAGTTTACCATTGATAGGCATTTAGATTGATTCCATTCCTTTGCTATTGTGAATAGTGCTGCAGTGAACATAGGCATGCATATGTCTTTATGACAGAATGATTTATATTCATTTGGGTATATATCCAGTAATGGGATTGCTGGGTAGAAAGGTATTTCTGTTTTTAAGTCTTTGAAGAATTGCCACACTGTTTTCCACAAAAGTTGAACTAATTTACACTGTCACCAACAGTGTATATGTGTTTCTTTTTCTTCATAACATCTCCAGCACCTGTTATTTTTTGAATTCTTAGTAATAGCTGTTCTGACTGGTGTAAAATGATATCTCATTATGGTTTTGATTTGTATGTCTCTAACGATCAATGATGTTGGGCGTTTTTTTATTTGCTTGTTGGCCGCATGTATGTCTTCTTCTTTTGAAAAGTGTCTGTTTATATCCTTCGTCCCCTTTTTAATGGTGTTGTTTGTTTTTTTCTTATAAATTTGTTTAAGTTATTTACAGGTGCTTTGGTAATTTTTTGTCAGATGCATAGTTTGTAAACATTTTCTCCCATTACATAGGTTGTCTGTTTTCTCTGTTGATAATTTCTTTTGCTGTGAAGAAGCTCTTTCATTTAATTGGGTCTCATTTTTCAATTTTTGGTTTTGTTGCAATTGCTTTTTAAGTCTTTCTCATGAAATCTTTGCCCATGCCTATGTCCACAGTGATATTGCCTAGGTGATCTTCCAGGTTTTTATACTTTTGGGTTTTACATTTAAGTCTTTAATCCATCTTGAGTTGATTTTTGTATGTGGTGTAATGAAGGGGTCCACTTTCAATGTTTTGCATATGGCCAGCCAGTTATCCCAGCACTGTTTATTGAATAGGAAGTCCTTTTCCCATTGCTTGTTTTTGTCAGCTTTGTTGAATATCAGATGGTGTAGGTGTGCAGTTTTATTTCTGGGCTCTCTATACTGTTCCATTAATGTATGTGTCTGTTTTTGTACCAGTACCATGCTGTTTTGGTTACTGTCACTCTGTAGTATAGTTTGAAGTCAGGTAGTGTGATGCCTTCAGCTTTGTTCTTTTTGCTTAGGATTGCTTAGGCTATTCAGTCTTCTTTTTGGTTCCATATGAATTTTAAAATCGTTTTTGTTCTAGTTCTGTGAAGAATGTCATTGGTAGTTTGATAGGAATAGCAGTGAATCTAAAAATTCCTTTGGGCAGTATGGCTATTTTAACAATATTGATTACTTCTATCCATGAGAATGAAATGTTTTTCCATTTGTTTGTGTCATTTCTGATTTCTCTGAGCAGTGATTTGTAGTTCTCATTATAGAGATCTTTAACCTTTCTAGTTAGTTGCATTCCTAGGTGTTTTATTCTTTTCGTGGCAATCGTGAATGGGATTACATTCCTGATATGGCTCTCAGCTTGACTGTGGTGGGTGTATAGGAATGCTAGTGGGTTTTGTACATTGGTTTTGTATTCTAAAATGTTAATACTCAATTTCATCTGGCAATGAACCTATTTTATCTCAAATATTTTGGCTTAAGTATCATGTCCTCCAGGAAGCTTTCTCAGACTTCAGGTCTGGGTTAACTGACCCTCCAAAAAAATCTATGGCATATTATTCTTGCCTATGAAATACCATATTATAATTGTCTGCATGTTTATAAAGCCTCCTCATCCATGTATATTGGATCACTAACTTCTTTAAAATGATGATTATGTCTCAGTTTACATTGTGTCCATAGAACCTAATGAAATATCTAGAATAAATTGAACTCCCAATAGAAATTGAACAAAAATATTGAAAGAACAAACAAACAAACAACATAGATTAGTCAACATGCTGCTAGATAAGCTGAATGCACAGATATGCAAAAATTGAAAGATATAACCAGAGAGGAATATGTGATCATGTGAATGTGTGTGATAACTTTACCGTGGGCTATAGATCATGAGTACAACAGAGTATGGAAATAAGGCTGGTCAATAACAAACAGTTACAACCAGCTACACATGGCATTCCAACTGTCCTCCATAGTTTTTACTAATAATTTAATTCATTCTACATACTTTTAAATTTATTTTTATTTTTATTTTTTTAGAGACAGAATCTCCTACTGTCACACAGGCTGACAGTAGTGGAGTGGAGTGACATGATCCCAACTCACTGCAGGCTCAAACTCCTGACCTCAAATGATCCTGCCAACTTAGCTGCACAATTAGGTAGGACTGTAAGCATTTACTACTTTGTTTTCACCACTGCACATGACTACTTTTTGTTTGTTTGTTTGTAGAGACTGGGTCTCACTATGTTGCCCAGGCTGGTCTCAAAGCCCTGGCCTCAAGGATCCTCCTGCATCTGCCTCCCAAAGTGCTGGGATTACAGGTGTGAGCCACCACACCCAACCATTTTATATACTTTTGGTAAATTTTATCATAATCACAATTAACAATATTATTCTTTTTTCTTCATTTAATGAATCTAATAATCAAACTCTTGAGAGATCAGTAAGCAGTTATCTATATGTTAACTACATGTTAACAAAATTTTGGAAATGACAACCAGATTCTTTATTTTTTTCTTTTTTTTTTTTTTTGAGATGGAGTGTCACTCTGTTGCCCAGGCTCAGGCTGGAATGCAATGGCACAGTCTGGGTTCACTGCAACCTCCACCTCCCGGCTTCAAGCAATTCTCCAGCCTCAGCATCCCAAGTAGCTGGGATTATAGGTACCTGCCACCACGCCTGGTTAATTTTTGTATTTTTAGTAGAGATGGGGCTTCACCATGTTAGCCAGGCTGGTCTTGAACTTCTGATCTCAAGTGATCCACCTGCCTCAGCCTCCCAAAGTGCTGGGATTACAGGCATGAGCCACCATGTTCGGCCTACAGATTCTTAAAAAAGTAATGAATCTAGAAAGTGCATACAATTCTTATAAATGCTTTTATTGATTGTGTTAAGTTAAAAATATGTTTTTAATAATACATGCTATGAAAATTCTGTTTAATTTTAAAATAGTAAATAAATCCTCAAAAATGTGTATAATTTTGTCTAATAATCATCTACTTGCACCTATCATTGTCAAACTTTATGAATCAATAATCATAGTATTAATGTATCAACTAGAGACTTGTTCTTTGACTTGAGATCATCTGGAAAACACAGTAGGTTAAACTGACTAACTACTCTTAGCTGTGAGATAGAGTGATAGATAGATAGGTTGGTAGATAGATAGAGGATGGATAAAGAAAGATGTACATAAATACAAATTATTAACTGCCTCTTATGGGTGAGATACTGTGTTATGTGTTTCACACATATGTAAGCTACTTTACTCCACCACCACGTTACAAGATAACATTATTCACCTGCCATTAATTAGAATACTAGGCTCAGAAAGATTAATTAATTTATTAAAGATGTTAAACAAGTAGGCAGCTGAACCATGCTTGAAACCAAAATAATCTGACTCCAGAACTTTGAAACTTTCTGTGTCACGTTGCTTTGCTGTCTATCAAGACCAAAATAAATTATTGTTGGTATCCATCTCCATTCCTTTACCCTGAACCCTGCTGTTCTTATCAAACAAGTGATAGAACTACAGACCCACCCAGATCCTGAAACCTCCAATCTGGCTTCCACATTAATGTTTAACCAACTGAACCAAACAGTATCTGATGGGTTGATGACTGCTATCTCAAATGACCCTGTAAGGGCTTTCATATTCAAATAAGAACTGTCCTTAGAGACAGATGACTACTGATCCACTCTAGTCATCAAAAAGGTGAATTAAAGTGATTGTTGAATCCGCTTGACAGATTCCACTTTTTAGTAGTATCTTGGATTCTCTTACTTAGGGTTTAAAAAACCTAACAGAAGGGTTGGTTGAAAAAAATCATAACACCACCATCCCTACCATCCCCACCAACACATAAACCCACACACACACACACACACACACACACACACACACACACACACAGAGAGAGTTAATTCTATAATGTTTACACATATCTCTATATATGTATAAGCATATATGTATATGTAAAGTTATATAATGTTATATAAAAAAATGAAACCCAACTATATACATGAGCTCAGTTATACACCTGAATTTTGGATGCAGTAAAGACAAAACCTTTTGGGTTGTTTGGTAGCTACACAGTCTACCATAAATGTAGTGCTAAATAACCAGTTATTACATACTCCCTCTTCACTTGGCATTACTGAAATTTTCAGCCAGCATTTATTGAGGTAGCTTCTCTTTTAATTGCTGCTGTGGATCCTCCTCCTGTTGTTGCCTGATTCTGTCCTCTGCCTTCTCCATCCACACTAGTCTCAGCTCATATGTCTATACAAATCTAGGACCACTTTCTTCTATGAGAGCTTACGATAAAGAGCTCTCAGGCTGCCCCTCTGCAGTCAGCCCGTACTCAGTTATTCAGCTCAAAGGTCATCTGCCTTGAACTCAACTGTCTTTGTTTTTATTATCCCAGCTCTTGCTATTTTTAATTACTAATAGCATTGACTTGAACTCCTATGAATGCCCAGGGCAATAGCCCTCCCTCTTTGGTTCAACAAACTCTGCTAATACTTTTCTGTGTCACGTTTACTGCTAAGCTTCTGGGAGTGTCCGTGAACACCATATGTGTAGTAAAAAGACAACTGGACTTATTAGAGTTGCCAGTTTTGGTATAGATTCAAAACTCTTCCATTTACTAGTTGTAGAATCTTAATCAAATTATTTCACTTATCTATTTTACAGTAATCTCTTCTTTAGCAGAGAATTGTTGGTGGATTAAGGAGGATAGGACCTATGGAACGCCCCAAATTAGAACCTTACAAAAATTATACTCAGTAAATGTTATAGTTTTTGCTTCAACCTACAAAATGAAATCTTTCTCACTGCTGAAAGAGATTTTGTCCATCTCCATGGCTTTAGGCAAAACAGAAACAGCACTATATTCAATATGATTTAGTCTATTCTTCTTTACTGAGTTCTTCTCCCTACGGTCCTCACGTGGGTGCCACAATCAAACATCACCTCAGCTGCAACAGCTGAAATTTAGAACTACTGGTTCCCTTGCTAGGGCTTCTTTTTTAACTGTTACTTGCTTCCAAGTTGCTTAAAGTCACACATAGAATACTTCAATTTTGGGTTACAGTGAGAAACGTCTTCAGTTAATGACAAACACAACGAAAAGATCTTTTATATGACATTGAAATTGACAAGATTTACTTGCTTCTGAGTCTAACTAGAGTGAGACAAGGGATGCCTGCTCGGCATAACAAGACTGACGGGCTTCCTCTGTGTGGTCACGATCTGAAAACATTCCTAAAGGATGGATAGAAATGCAAGGCAGTGGCAGGCAGGTGAGGAATGGAGCCAGCATGCTCCATGAATAATGGATCACTGGGTCACAGCTGGCTAAGGGTGTCAGTTCCACTCTTGTGGTAAAATGGCTGATAGTAACCTTCTTTCCCCCCCACCCCCACCTCCCAAGAAGTAAATTAACGGAGCAAAGAGAAACACCAGCGGGTGTGAGATTTACCATTTGCCACTGAAATATCTTGCTGCTGAGGAGCCTTGTCATTTTTTCTTTTTCTTTTTTCTTTTTCTTTTCTTTTCTTTT
>NC_045440.1:131893029-132005291 GCF_002776525.5 Piliocolobus tephrosceles | reverse complement strand
TCTTTTTTTTTTTTTTTTTTTTTTTTTGAGATGGAGTCTCTCTGTCGGCCAGGCTGGAGTGCAGTGGTGCAGTCTCGGCTCACTGCAAGCTGCGCCTCCCGGGTTCACGCCATTCTCCTGCCCCAGCCTTCCGAGTAGCTGGGACTACAGTAGTCCGTCACCACGCCTGCCTAATTGTTTTGTATTTTTAGTAGAGACGGGGTTTCACCGTGTTAACCAGGATGGTCTCCATCTAGTCCTTACCTCGTGATCTGCCCGCCTCGGCCTCCCAAAGTACTGGGATGACAGGCGTGAGCCACCGCACCCGGCCTGAGCCTTGTCATTTTATTAGAGAAAAAAAACCATAAAGTTGTTTTAGATATACAGTAGCACTCTGTTAGCGTGAAATACTGGACATATAGGAGGCCCACTGGGAAAAAGGAGCATAGGCTTTGAACAGAAGAGCTGAGTTGGGATTCAAGCTTTGCCACATTCTTGCTTCATAGTGGTGGTACAATTACCTTAGCTTCACCGAGCCTCGGTTTTTATCGTCGATAAAGTGGAGATGATAATGGCTTTTTGAAGAGTCGTTATAAGGACTAAATGGAAACATTTTTATTTCCATGGGCGTATTTGTCGTTTTAGAAGATGTTAGCGCCTTCCTTTTGCCCTGTACTTACATATTCAGGAGAACGAAGACAGATGGACCACATTCTGGCAAGTGTTTTCATCCCCCAAAGCTTGTATATTAAGCAGGTATTAAACATAGACTCTCTCCGGCTCAATGCCTTCACCTGTAAACTAGGGAACCAAGAATAATCTCTCTTGTTCCTGCTTCGGGGTAAATTTAAGGCTCAAATCAGATAATGATTGTGAACACCCTGCAAAGAGGTCAACAGCTTCCTGTACTCTTATTTTCTGTCTTCCTTTGGTCCTTTGGTAGTTATTGAGAAAGACCACACAGTTCCAAGTCACCATGACTCATATTCATCTCCTTTTTCTGTGTTCCCCAATATCTTGGAATTTCTCAGCCCCAAAATTACCTGACATAAACCTTTAAAGGGGTATAAGTTCAAGTGTAATTAATAATTCCGACTTCCATGATGTTGAGTTCTAAATCTGACCTTTCTAGGTTAGACTGGGAAGTAGATAAGAAAGCATTCATCCAAAGACTATCTAAATGATATTGCAGAGTATTTTAATGTCTGTTTCCTCAACATACTTGTGGAAAAGGCTTATTATCCCCATTTCACAGATGAATAAAGCAAGGTTCAGAAAGTTTTATTGACTTTCCCAAAGTGACAAAGTTGTTAAATCATAGCTCTAAGATTTGATACTTATAAATTTGTGTGTTTATTAAAAATCCTAAATTTTTATCTTCAAAGTACCCTGCTCTTATTCAAGTAGGAGAAAAGAAATGCTAAGAAAATCCAAGGGAAGCTTTTCTGTGGTAAAACAAAGATGAGCGCTGCATGCTGAAAGAATTTGATGACAGAACGTGAAATGTAGACACAGCCAGGGAAGGCATGGAATTACCTCTATGGAGGAAGGCGTGTATCAGGATGTGTAATCAACTAGAGGCAAAGCCCACCACTTTTCTAGCCATAGTTTCATTGCTATGTGTTCTGCTTTTCTTCTTCTTTATTTAAAAAAAAAAATTTTTTTTCAACTCTTATTTTAGATTCAGGGGATACATTTGCAGGTCTGTTATGTGAGTATATAGTGTGATGCTGAGGTTTGGGGTATGAATGATCCTATCACCTAGGGAGTGAGCATGGTACCCAATAGTTAATTTTTCAAACTCTGTCTCCTTCTTTCCCTCCTTCTTTTGGTAGTCTCCAGTGTCTGCCATTGCCATCTTTACGTTCATGAGTACCTAATGTTTAACTCCTACTTAGAAGTAAGAACATGCTCTGTGTTAGGCAGTTTTGGGTTGCTATAAAGGAATACCAGAGACTAGGTAATTTGCAAAGAAAAGACATTTATTTTTGCTCATGATTCTACCCATGATTTTGTTCATGGTTCTGCTCATAGTTTTTCTCATGGTTCTGCTGTCTAGGAAGCATGGCACCGGCATCTGCTTCTGGTGGGGGCCTTAGGAAGCTTACAATCATGGTAGAAGGCAAAGGGGGCCTAGGCATATCACATGGCAGGAGGAGCAAGAGGTGGAGGGGGTGTACACTAGTAAGAACTTATTAATTACCATGGGGAGGGAAACATCTCATTTGTGAGGAATCCAGCTCTATGACCCAAATGCCTCCCACCATGTCACACCTCCAACACTGAGGATCAGATTTTTACATGAGACTTGAAGGGGACAAATATACAAACCACATCTTGTGGTACTTGGTTTTCTGTTCCTGGGCTAATCCACTTCAAATGATGGCTACCAGCTGCATCCATTTTGCTGTAAAGTATGATTCTACTCTTTTTTATGTCTTCACAGTATTCCATGGTGTATATATGCTACATTTACTTTATCCAGTCCACACCCGATGGGCCCCGAACTTGATTCCATGTCCTTGCTATTGTAAACAGAGCTATGATGAACACACAGTGCATGTGGTTTTTGTTTTGTTTTGTTTTGGTAGAACAATTTATTTTCTTTTGGATATATACCTAGTAATGGGATTGCTAGGCCAAATGGCAGTTCTGTTTTAAGTTCTATAAGAAATCTCCAAACTGCTCTCCACAGTGGCTGAAATAGTTTACATTCCCATCAACAATGCATAAGCATTCCCTTTTCTCTATAGCCTCAGTCGATTTTTGACTTTTTAATAATAGCCATCCTGACTACTGGGAGATAATATCTCATTGTGATTTGATTTTCACTTCTTTGATGATTAGCGATGTGGAACATATTTTCATTTGTTTGTTGCTCACTTGTATGTTTCTTTGAGAGATGTCTGTTCATGCCTTTTGCCCATTTTTAATGGGGTTGTATGTTTTTTGCTTGTTGAATTTTTTAAGTTCCTTATAGATTCTGATATTAAACTTTTGTCTGATGTGTAGGTTGAGAATATTTTTTCCCATACTGTAAGTTGTCTGTTTACTATGTTGATAGTTTATTTTACTATGCAAAACTCTTCAGTTTCATTAAGCCACACTTGTCAATTTTTGTTTCTGTCGCAATTGTTTTTCAGAATTTAGTCATAAATTTTTTCCCAATGCTAATGTCCAGAATAGTATTTCCTAGGTGTTTTTCTAGGATTTTTAATGTTAGAGGTCTTACATTTAAATCTTTAATCTATCTTGAGTTCATTTTTGTATATGGTAAAAGGTAAGGGTTCAGTTTCATTCTTCTGCATTTGGCTAGCAAGTTATCCCAGCATCATTTATTGAATAGGGAGTCCTTTCCCCATTGCTTATTTTTGTTGACTTTGTCAAAGATCAGATGGCTATAGGTGTATGACTTTATTTTTTGGTTCTCTATTCCGTTCCATTGGTCTTTGTGTCTCTTTTTGTACCAGTACCATGCTGTTTTGCTTACTGTAGCCTTACAGCATAGTGTAAAGTTGGGTAAAATGATGCCTCTGGCTTTGTTCTTTTTGCTTAGTGCTCTCCCTAGATCTTTGGCTCAAGAATCACCAACATCAATTTCCATGCTGTCTTGGACCCTCTCTAATGCATCTGGGAAGGTCAATGCTTTCAGTGCTCCTTGCAGACCCGGCCTCTTGCATTGGCTCACTCCAGAGCTACTGCTGCTCAGACAATGTTGTGCTCTTTCTTCTCTTGTAAGGAAATACTTTTTGCTCCCATGGTTTTCTTTTCAAAGAAGATCCCACAACAGGATTGCTCAGACTTTGAGAGTGATTTGAAACCATTTCTTCCCATATGCAAGAACCTTTCCAACCTGGTTGTTTAAATAGTATAGTCACTGCACTGAAACAGCACCAAGACTCCCACTCCCTCTAATGTTTGCATTGAGCTGCTAAATTCATTTTGCTAGTTTTGCTCCTTAAGCACTAAAGGATTTTTTTCTGAGTGATCAACAGTTTATCATTGAAATTTGGCTTCCATTGTATACCCAGTTACCTGCTCTTTATTTCTCTCTCCGACTGAAGCCCAATACATCCATAGATAGAATTATATTTCAGAATGCCCCTAGCCCATACACAAATGTATTTTTAGGATAGTTACCTGAGGCCACTCACCCAACAGAACTGTAGCTTATCTTCATTTACAAACAACTGCAAATTAAAGTGTTGCCTATTTTAAGGCAAGAAACAGTTTGAAATTAAAATAATTTATAGTTTAGCTCAAGGTTTACACCTCCCGTGTGTTTTCCCCCATAACAAAAATTCTTGCTAATCCTTCGCTTACTAACTTCTGAAGTTATTCAAATTTAACAAACGTTTAACAAGTACTAATTTTGTGCCAATACTTGTATTAGGAACTTTTCTATATCTATTTTCCAATGGAACTTTCAGAATAACTTCATGTAGCCGGTATTATTATCAACAGATACAGTTAAAGATGCTAATGTTCTAGAGGTTAAGAAGCTTGCCCAAAGTCTTTTGAAGAGTAAAAATTTCTGTCTCTGTGATTCCAACTCAGTAACCTTCAAGAACCCTGTATTAGTTTCCATTTAGTGAATGTATCTTAACATTTTTTAAATACAAATATTTGGTTTTTCATTTTTCTCTTTTTTAGTTATGAGGTCTTTCTTATCAAGACATCGTAAATTACCTGAGGACATCTGTTACTTCTGTTTGGTCATGTATTGGTGCAAAACAAATTATCCCCAATGCATTATACTTTAAAATAATAACCATTTTATTACATATCCCAATATTTTGGAGCAGCAAGATGCAGGCAGGAGTCAACTGGGCAATTCTTCTCAGTGGGATGTTGACTACAATACTTCACCAGTGGTATTCAGTTGTTGGATGGACTGCTGTGGAGAGTCCAGCAAATTTATTCACATGGCTGGTGACTTGGCTGGGGTGGCTGGAAGGCTGCAGTCAGCTGGGACTGTCAATGAGTTCACTGACAATTGAATTTTCCAGCATGGGGGTCTCAGGAAGTCAGACTTCAGACGTGCTAGCTTGAGATTCCCAAAGAAGGTGTCCAAAAGGCAGAAGGTGGAAACTGCCAGTTTTGTAAGCTAGCATAGCATCACTTCTGTCATATTGTTGTTGTTGTTCAAAGCAGTTGCAGAGCCTAAGTTCAAGGACAGATAACAGAGACCCCACCTCTTAACGGGTGGAGTGCCAAAGAAATTATAGTCATTCTTAATGCACCATAGCTTCTTCCAGATTTTCTAAATATATACTCAGTACTTGTAAGTGGGAAAAAGATTACAAATATATTTTAATAGCTACCCTTTTTAGTGCCTCCAGATGGCCAAGCTTACTCCAAGGCAGATTTTCTCAACATCAGCATCGTTGACATCTGGGGTCAGGTAATTCTTTGTTGTGAGGAGTTGTCCTGTGCATTTTAGGATATTTAGTAGCAACCCTGGCCTCTATTTGCTAGATGCCATAACATGTCCTAGTTGTGACAATAAAAAATGCTAGTAATTGGCAAATGTCCCCTAGAGGACAAAACCACCCCTAGTTGAGAACCCTTGCTCTATGTTAAGAACTAAACACAGGGATACATTTTATAGTATCACCTATAATCCTTGGAGGGTTATAAGACAGGTACCATAATTATTTCCATTTCATACAAGAGTAAACTGAGTCTCAGAAAGTTAAGTGGCTTAGCCATGGTTACTCAGAAGGAAAAACCCAGCTCCATCTGAATGCAAAGCCTGGGCTCTTTCTACCATGCCCTTCACTTCTATTTTATACGTCAAACTATCCAGAATCCAGATGGATATTAAGGGATATAAATAAACAGTTCTCTAAAGTCAGAGGCAAAACTCCAGTCACACACCTGCAGCACTACCACTGAGCCCCCAACTGATTCAGCAAGGGGACCTGGCTGAATTCTAGAGCTGCTTTAGGCCATCTCTAGCACAAAAAGCATTGATCCACTCAAAATTAGCAAGCACTTCTGTTCCTTGTCCTACTGTTTGCTTACAGAGGGAATTCAAGCCTAATTTGGATATGCGCCTGACTCTGGGTCTTGTGCCAGCACTCGGCGCGGGGAGCACTGGCATACACACTCTCACCTGGTGTGCAGTCTATTTTGGGACTCAGCCTCAGTTGCTGCTGCTGCAGGTGACCTGACAGATGCAGGGTGCCCTGCATTTGCCCTGGATTAAAAATGCCACCATTTCTGGTGCAAACTTGTCCAACCATCTTTTCAGTTTTCTCACTCAGAGCATTCATTCACCCTCACAAGTGCATACTCATCATTATGGTTCCTGCCTCCCTCCTCCACTCCTACCTATCTGACTACCAGTCCTACCCATGCCATGCCCCTCTGGAACATGCCATCTTTTCGAGGGAAGACAAATATGTGGCTGGCAATTAGGAAACAAAAGGTCTAATAAAGCTGGGGATACGAGGAAAGGAATAGTCAATTCTACTTGGCTGTCTGGTTGGGGGAACTTCATGGAGGAGGTAAACATCTAGCAGTTCTCCAAGAATAACCAGAGTGAAGAGGAGATTTCAGTCAGGAAAACGAATCTTATGTAAAAGAATGAATATGCTCTAAGTGTCCTGGTGTCCTGTGGGTACCCAAATACAACGAGAAGACAAGAAGTGAGATTCAAGGAGGAAAGACCGGTGACAGGAGAATGGGGAACTACCTGATTCCTTGACTCTAAAGAGAATAGCAGGGCTTAAGGAAAGGAAGGAAATGCTGGATTTTTACTTTCTAAAGATTGCTCTATCACCTCTGAGATGTATGGTTTTGAGAAGGGCAAAGCTGTATGCAGGGGACTGGTGGAAACCAGTTAGAAGTTGTTTAAATAATTTGTAGCTTAATCATTCAACAAATATTTATTGCATCCCTAAATGGCTTCCAGATTCTCAGCTAGATAGCCCACATAGAGCAGTGAGTGAGCCTGATGTAGCCCCAACATATTTAGATCTCCTGTTCTTCACCTTATTGATAAAGTCTTCCCTGACCATCTAAGCACTTCTTCCATAATGTCCTGCTTCCCTCTGGCACTGAAATTATCACCTTGAATTTGGTTTGTGCCTTGGAACATCTGCCTCTTTAGTGGATTGACAGTGACAGGGACAGGGCTATACCTAGGCCTTCTTTGTTACCCTATTCACTGGTGAAAAAGTAAAACAGCTTCCAGCCTAATGGAAGGATGTTTTAGAAAGGATGACAGATATAATGCACGAAGCAGAATGAGTTGCATACTTTGGATGACGGGTTTTAAGGTGGAAGAAGGTAGTGACCAATGAAAGCATTCGAGAGCCCAACACAGTCTGGGGTGGCAGTCAGGGGCCGGGGAGAGTTTCTTTTTTCTGTTAGATAATTTAGTCCCCCAACTATCTTGTGAGTTAAGCAATCATAGTCATCAATTTACAGATGCAGAAACAAAGGCAGGGGGTCAAAACTCTTGCTTAAGGTAAAGTCATCCAGTTCAAAAATGAATAGTAGCAGCAAGATGAGAAGGCAGGAAGGCAGATCACAAATGAGACTTCCTCACTCTGCCTAGTCACACCGGTTGTTTGCCATTACCTGGAGGACTCAGGTTTCAGCCTAGAGTCTAAATCTTCTCTCTCCCTTTCTCTCTACAGGTTTAACTGGTTTGTTGAACTTTGCGGATGGAGCCAGCCAACAGGATGACATTGTGGCAGAGAAAGAAGCTTGCAGCTTCTTGCATCAGAAAATCAGAGAGAACCTCTCTGGCAAGAAGCTGCAGACACAAAAGAAGCTTGCGTTGAAGGTGACTCAGCTCTGGCTTTTCAGCAATGCCCTAACATTGGCTATTTAAAATGAGGCAAAGTAGCTTCAGTGAGACCTCAAACCAATTGCCCACAAAGAAGCTGCTGGTCAGAAATGCTGGCTCTTTCACGGACAAAACGGCAGAGTGCATTGATAGGGGCTGCTGGTCCAGGGGGATCTTTATATCCTGACCAAGTATGGCATTTGTCTCTGTCACCTGGAAAATGGCCCTGGGAGCAGGCATGTGACTGACTCATTCTGCAAGTCCTCCAGACAGCTAAATGAAGATGGCTTCTAGCTGAGAAGAATGGGAGGGGTTCATACACATGTAAAGATGTCTTCCCCACTTGCCTCTGATGGAAACTCAAGGGCCAGGTGGAAATGGCTGATTTAGGAATCAGCTGATGAATTTGGAAGCTCAGCCCAGCCAATCAGCAATGTGGTCCAGAACCTGTCTGCACCTCAGTGTCTAGCACATGGAGGAAGGGAGAAGAAGATGAAACTAATTGACATTGGGCCTCTTATATGAACCAGGCACTTTGCTGTTCTCACCCAGTCTTATCCTGGTATGTTCACCCCTCACAAGGTGTTTGTAAGACTTGAGGAAATAATATAGGTTAAGTACTTAGCACCGAAAACCTATGAGCTATATATGATTGTAGCTATTGCAAGTATCATCCCATTATAGAGATGAAAAACCTGAGGCTAAAAAGCCACATGGCAGGGACTCTAATCCAGCTGACTAGTTCCAAAGCCTCAACCACATAAAAATATTGCTTCCCCCTCTCTTCCTTCTTTCCCAGAGGTTGGCTGAAATCCATTAAAAAAAACGAGTACAAGAGAGAAAAAAAAGAATGTATTCAAATGATTCTTGAACAAATAATTTAATAATAATTAAAATCACTAAGAAAGTATTAATAACTTAAGATAATGTGTTAATAATTAAAAAGCATTCCATAAATATTTATCAGGAGATATTTATGTGGTAGTTATTGTGCTGCTATGGGAGATAAAAAAGGAATTAGATATGGATTCTGCCTGTGCACAGTTTATAGTCTAGTAAATACATACAGAAATCATTCTAGTAATAGTAGGAGTAACAAAGAATAATAATTCACTAATCTATATGGATGTGTACTGTATTCTAGACACAATCTTCAGTATCTCGTTTGCATTATCTCTTTAGCATTTACTATTCTCTGTGATAAGAATTATTACTCCAGTTTTACAAAAGAGAGACCGGAGCTCAGAGAGGTTATATAATTTTGCCAAAATTATACAACTTAGGTGTGGGACAGAATCAAAAAGCAAGCCCAGGTCTGTCTGATCCAAATTCACCCTCATAACCATTGGGCAGGACTTCCTCACTCTCCTTAGCCCGCCTCTCTACTTGCAATTCCAAAAACACACCAGTTTGCCTAAAGGGCTTTCGTAAAAGGCAAGATTTCACCAGTCCGTGCTAACAGGTAATGATACCAAATAAAATCCTGGAAACTCCTTTTTGACCTTCCAGTTTACTATTTTGGTACAGACCCACTTTATTCTACCACCTCTGGTCCTCTGTGAAGAAAATGCAAATCCCGCAGCAGCAACTTCCCATTCACACTGCAGTTCTCACAGAACTTTGCACTTGCAGGGCACTCAGGCCCACTCTGGGGCAGCAGACTCAATCCTGACTTGCTAAAAGCATATGCACCATCCTATCACTTTAAGCCGCCCTTAATCAAACAGTAATGACAGTTTGATTCTTCTTCGAAAGGCATATTTGAAAGTCATTAATGAAGAGTAAAATAAAAAAGGCATGTCTTTTTTGTCCCTTTCTTCCAAGTTGCTCAAAGATACCTAAGCATGGGTTTAAAGTCATGTGAAAGATATAATTAGGGACAATATCGAGGGCAAGAAATTAATAGTAGTTAAATGGAGTCTTCTCCTTCAGAAGCACACCAAGGAGACGACTTTCAACAGAGGCATCACTCTCTCACCGAGTGTTGGCAGCTGGAGGAATACACTTTTTCCCTAGATTCAAGGTATTAGGGGAGGTTGACACACTCTCCACTTTGCATCATCCAAATGCTGTGAGATCTGCCTGCAGCTGTCTGCCAATATCCCTCTCCCTCCTTCAGTTGGTTCACACTGCACACCACACAAAACACTCCCTTCATTATTCAACACATGGAAAAGCTTTAACCCACATTCTCCATCAGCAAACCACTCAGTGTTCAAAGCCCAGATCAAAAATCATTGTACTGGTGAAACCTCCCTTGACCACCTAAGCACTTTTCCCTATATTTGGGTTATGCCTTGAAACACCTGTCTCCTTAGTGGCTTGACAGAAACCGGGACAGGGCTTTACCTAGACCTTCTTCCTCATCGTATGCACATTGAAAAAGTAAAACAGCTTCCATTCTAATAGGGGAAATAGTCAATGAGCCAGATATCAAACAAATAAACAAGTTAAATATTATGGACTGTGGTAACTCCTAGGAAGGAAAATAAATAAGTGCTATAGTATAGACATATGTCAAAGCCAACCAGCATGGATAGGTGGTCAGAAATGGCTCTTGGAGGAGGCAGAATTTAAGTAGAGACCTAAAGGAAAAGAAAGATCTAGGCCCACAGTGAATTGGGCTGAGAACATTCAGATAGTAGGAATAGAAAGTGGAAAAGTCCTGCTTTGGCAAGAACTTGATGTGTGCAAAGAATTAAGAGGAGGCTCATAGGGTGGAAAATGGTAAGAAACAGGGAGCCTGGAAAGAGACAAGGTAAGTACAGAATAGACACAAGGCCAGGCCAGGCAGGGCTTTGACGGCTGAGATAGGTAGAGTTTTGATGGTTATAAGTGTAGTGAGAAGCTATTGAAAGGTTTTTCGGCCGGGCGCGGTGGCTCAAGCCTGTAATCCCAGCACTTTGCGAGGCCGAGGCGGGCGGATCACAAGGTCAGGAGATCGAGACCATCCTGGCTAACACGGTGAAACCCCATCTCTACTAAAAAATACAAATAACTAGCCAGGCGAGGTGGCGGGCGCCTGTAGTCCCAGCTACTCGGGACGCTGAGGCGGGAGAATGGCGTGAACCTGGGAGGCGGAGCTTGCAGTGAGCTGAGATCTGGCCAGCGCACTCCAGCTTTGGTGACAGAGCGAGACTCCGTCTCAAAGAAAAAAAAAAGAAAGGTTTTTCTTGGGCAGGTGACTTTTGATTTATGTATTTTAAAAAGACATTTTGACCTCTATATGGAAAGAAAACTGGATTAAATGGTTAAGAGGAACAAGAAGAAGAGGGGGGACTGTTAAGCAGCTGTTGTCCCATTACCAGCCACAGTGTCTGATACAGAAGAGGTGCTCAATAAAAGTGTTTGAAATAAGTGAATGAAAGGGTTAGACCACCCTGGGCTTAGAGAAAAGTTGTAGCCAGCTAGTGCTCTTCCTGGCTGGTTCTAATGATGTCTCACCCTCATCCTTAGCACCCCCAGCACTTGAATTATTCTGAAAAAAAAAAAATTTTAAGTACATTCTGAAAATTTGTCACCCATTTCAGGCCCAGGTTTGCAAAAATTACCATGTTCTCTTGGTGGCATTTTTATCATTTGACATCATTTCTTGCCACTGTTCTTCATTCTTTTGAACAAAGAACAGCCTCCTGTTTCTGATAAAAAAAAAAAAAAAAGGAGGAGGAGTGGAAGAGGAGAAAGCAAGTTCTGCTCCAGCGAGATGTAGAAGAGATGGTGAAGAGAAGTGGGAAACAATTCTAATGGAGACTTTTATCCCCTTTCCAGGAAGCTGGCTGAGGGCCATACTTGCAGCTTTGACTTTAAACCTGCAAAACCTCAGCTTCCCCAGGGGAGCCAGGAGGGCGAGCTCTTGGCACATGGAGTTCCTGAGTAGCACAAGTATCTGCTTTTCCTCAGCAACCTCCTGCTTTATTAGTTAAGCCTCTCTGAAGCCCGGATGGGCACATTTCATGCCAATTTTAGGGTGAAAGCAGTTTGGCAAGTTATATTCCCAGGGTGCTCCAGAAAAGAGACAAGGGGTTGCTGAACACAAGCCATACTAGACGCTTCCCTAAACCAACAGGAATCAGCTGCTCTTTGACAGTGGGGTCTGCTAACAAATGGACAACTCTTCAAATGAAAGAGAGAATCAGGGAACTTAGAAGGTGCTGAGTATCCTGTATGGATATAATTCTAACAGAGCATTTTCTCCAATATTCTGTAGTACCCGTAAGGACCATTAAAAGAACTTAGAAGTAATTCTCAAATAGACATACTTTAAAAACATGAGGGGAAAAAATGAATTTTCAGTTTAGGAGGGAACTTAATGATTGAGTAGTCCCATTTCTTATGAGGAAACTGACATGTGAGACAAAGGGTCGTTTCCCAAATTTGCCAAGCTACTGAAGGAGAGAGCAGAAAGATGCCCCAGGATTCTGCTCTGTCCAGCCTCTTTTGGATGTTATACCCTATTGGTCAGAAGAAACTATAAGGTAGTAATTAGTGACTATTTGAGTGGAAAAGTACTTAGCATCATATAGACCTGAGATAGGATCTTTGTGTGACACTCATTGGGTCTATAAACTTTTATCTGTGTCCTCACAGGAAATAAATTGAAACGATAGCTTCTACCTCATAGATGTCAATGAGATAATGATTATAAAGTCTGTGCACAGAAGTTGTGTTCTTATGTATTTACCAAATATTTTACTTCCTCTCGGATATTGAGGACAACTATGTTTTCTAGCCCCTTTGCACCTTAGTGGGGCCATATAAGGGGTCTGGACAATGGAATGTAGGTACAGGTGAGGTGCCCCCTCCCAGGAGTTTCATATGCACGCTCATATTTCTGTTCTCTTTCTACAGTGATTGCACGTTGAAGATGGCAGGATTGCAAAACGGCAAGAGGCTCGATCCTTGATTCACCATTTGGAGAAGAGTTAACTGACCATCAAGATCTGCACTGAATTCTACGGTGAGAAGAAAATGTTTAGGGGATTGCTTATTATAGCAGCTACTGCTATGTACTCTGACTAATATGATAATGATCATAAATGACATGATTTTGCCTACTTCAGAATCCACACTGCTACAGATTCTGTTGTTTTTTGTTTTTTTTTTTTTTTTTTTTGAGACAGAGTCTTGCTCTGTCACCAGGCTGGAGTGAAGTGGCACGATCTCAGCTCACTGCAACCTCTGCCTTCGGAGTTCAAATGACTCCCCTGCCTCAGCCTCCTGAGTAGCTGGGACTACAGGCGCCCGCCACCATGCCTGGCTAATTTTTTGTATTTTCTAGTAGAGACAAGTTTTCACCATGTTGGCCAGGTTGGTCTTAATCTCCTGACCTCGTGATCCACCCACCTTGGCCTCCCAAAGTGTCAGGATTACAGGCGTGAGCCACTGCACCCAGCCACCTGCTACAGATTTTTATAAATCAGACTTTCTTTCTACAGTTCTGAACATTGACAGCCAACATCAGTTCTGATGAGAGACAACCCTGATGAGATTCTGAAGTATGCAGCTTTTGAATCATTGAAGGATTCAATTGTTTTTCATATAATCTGGCTGTAAGTATATATTTATTACGTTTTACTTCTTCAAAAATCAGCAAGTGTGAATTCTCATTTTTCCACATTCATTTGTTAAGAAACGACTAAGCCCCATTGTTCCAGACCTTTCACATATGTTGCTACATGCTACCCTCACAATAGCCCCATAAGATTGTGAGATCACCAGTATTTCAACCATGACCACCCTCACCTCGAGTTTCTTACACATAACATTCTTTCTGCCAAGAATACTGTTTTCCCAGACATCTCCATGGCTCACACCCTAGATTTGTTCAATCACTTGCAACTCTGTCTAAAACAATGTCCTTCTGCCATCTACATCACTGACTTCCATTATTTCCATCTCATTTGCACATATTTTGCTGTTGATTCCTAGCACTGTTTGTTCCTAGCACAGCAGAGCCAATCCCTGCAGGAAATGGTCCTCCTTCACTGCCAGTGTGGGTCCTCATTGCTCCCAGGATGGGGAAGATCAGTGGCCGGATCTTTATTGGTCAACGAACCAGCAGAAACCAGAAACTTCTTGAACACATGTATCCATCTAAAGGCTTCTCTCTCTCTCTCTCTTTTTTTTTTTTCAATTTCAGAACTCCTGGTCAGTGTATTAAACCCATTCTCCACCCTTTTCCAATTTCTGAATCAATCTACTCCTGATCCTTTTGTTCACAGAATGACAGAATGTGAGATAGTCTTTGTTTTGCCATAGCATTTTATTGGCAACAGCTCTTATTCTTGAATTTATGTGTTTCAACCTGCCTCTTTCTTTTTTACAGGGTTCAATCAATTCCTTTCCCCATCAGTTTAAATGCATCAAGAAAAACAGATTCAGGGCTAAATAAATTTGTCAAGTAATATATTCATGTATATTCTCCATCCAGACCACTCATGCAGGACAAAATATCTGAGGAGGACTTTTAAGAGCTAGCTCTGTAGACATGACGTTGATGTTCTAAAGATAGACCCTGTTATCAATGGCAGCATTGATCTGGCTTCAAGTAGCCTCATAAGCAAAAACTATTCATTTTACAAACATTTATTGAGCAACTTCTAGAGTCACTGAAAATATCCAGTGAAAGAAAACTACAAAAATGAATTTTTTATTTTTATTTTTATTTTTATTTTTTGCCACAGTGAGCCAGTATAGGAGGACAGCATGATGGATCCAGCATGGAACTGAGACTAGTTTGATGGAACTGAGGTTAGTTTGATGGCACTTGTAACACACCTTGTTAAAAATTTTCCAAAACAATGGGGCATTTTGACAGTGGTTTAAATTTTTTATTGAGCAGCCAACAAGCAAAAGTGTGGGTGGGGTTGTCCGGAGCCAGTGTATTTGGATGTACATGTAAGTTTGAATAGGTTTTAGCCACAGCCTACTGAGCAAGAAAACATTTAGGTGAAAGCGTAAAAACAGTAATTTTCTGTTATATGCAAGGATAGTACTTAGTGCCTGGGAAGTAGAAAAAGTAAATAAAGAAAAAGCCCTAGGATTTTATATTTATTCAACCATAAGCAAATATTATTTGATATCTAATATGTTCCATATACTGATCTGTTCAAACTCTGCATCCAGAAACTTCAGTATTGGACATTATCAATAAGAATATATTCGTAGAGTAACAACCAAAAATATGTCTATTTCTCTAGTTTTAAATTGGTTTTCAAAATGATGGCACTTCTTGTTACGCCAAAAAGCAGTCCTGAGACGTCACAAAAGTAAAGAGTAAAGAGAATGAAATAAAATTTCATTCAAGAAACCTGAGGACAGATCATAGAACACTATACTCTGTTGTCCAACGACAACACAAAAAATAACATCTGACCCTCAAAGTTATTATTTTGAGAGTAGAAAAGGTTGAAGGTTACATAAG
This sequence comes from Piliocolobus tephrosceles, assembly GCF_002776525.5. Taxonomy (NCBI): domain Eukaryota; kingdom Metazoa; phylum Chordata; class Mammalia; order Primates; family Cercopithecidae; genus Piliocolobus; species Piliocolobus tephrosceles. The sequence goes on along the minus strand of NC_045440.1, from coordinate 131,990,088 downwards.
CAGCATAGTATGTTGAAGTTATATAAACAGCATAAGCAAATGTATAGATCACTGAAAATGAAAAAAAAGATGCCCTCCAAGTCAAATATAAGTCAATAATCTCTAAAATTCCATTATGCATTTTTAGACCATCCTTCAGAGATCTTACTCCATTTTTTACAACAGCTACATGTTAAAAGGTTAAGATGACCTCTGCTAAAACTAAGAGTTATTATTTTTTCTTTTTTTTTTTTTTCTTTTTCTTTTTCTTTTTTTTTGAGACAGAGTCTCACTCTGTCGCCCAGGCTGGAGTGCAGTGGCGTAATCTCAGGTCACTGCAAGCTCCGCCTCCTGAGTTCACGCCATTCTCCTGCCTCAGCCTCCCGAGTAGCTGGGACTACAGGTGCCCACCACCATGCCTGGCTAATTTTTTGTATTTTTTTCTTTTTTAGTAGAGACTGGGTTTCACCATTTTGCCCAGGTTGGTCTCGATCTCCTGACCTCATGATCCGCCTGCCTTGGCCTCCCAACGTGCTAGAATTACAGGTGTGAACCACCACGACCAGCCAAAACTAAGGGTTGTTGCCAAGGATGTTAGTGAAGGATGTTGGCACTGGCATTGAAACTGGTGTCCCTCTTGAATAATGACACTACAACTTCGTGATCATTCTTCTAGGGAAGTTAACAGCACATGTGGTTTGTTAAGAACGATGATTAAGGATTTCTTGAATGTGCCTATAAAGAAAAGCAGGCACTTGGTCCCACAGAAGTCATTGTTTTGGAGCAGGTTGGTTGACTGATGAGGTAGGTTTCAAAATGCAAATTCACATTTTGTGGAAACTGGAAGTTCATTCATCTAAATCATTTCTACTAGTCTATGACGGCTTCGGAAAATTGCCAGGGTAAGGTTTTTATTTGATCTTTCAACATTATTGGAGGTCATATAAACAGGATTATATGAAGTCTTTCACTGTCAATTAATGTAATTCTAAATCAACATCCTGTCAACAGTGAGCAGATTTTACAGAGTAAGAAGGAAGAAAGAGGAGCTGGTTTTTCCCTCAAATGAATTGCCCTGGCTTTTAGTTAACTCTTAAATAAAAAGAGAGAGAGGGAGAGGGGCAAGGAGAAAAAGAAGAGAGGAAGAAAGGAGAGAAGAGGGAGGAAGAAAAGAAGGGAGAGGGAAAAGAGGGAGAGAAGAGGGAAAGAGAGTAACCTAATTTATTTTAAGGTGTTTTGAGAAAGTAATCTATTCCTTATTTTATCTTAAGAAACAAAATCCTAGAGTTATTGAAAGGTTAAAGACAATTCATTTTCTGTGAAAATTGAATGCCTAAATGGTATTCTAATTTTATAATCTAAAATGTAACCCCTTTTGAACCTAACATTCAGGAAACTTATTTTTAGCCAATAGAGATAGCACTGGGCACTAATTTATATTTTTATGGAAATGGAAAACAGACCAAATTTCCTGCATTTGCAGAATATCAGCCCTACTATTAAGTGTAATTTGTTTGACTTACATTTGCCTTCAAGGATTTCAGAACACTTCTGGGACAATGCTTTCCATAAGTCTCTACAAATATGAGGAAGAACTCCCTTCATTTGAAAATCTTTACTGGATTAAATTTTCATCTTCTTCTTTACAACTCCACGGGAAACCTCCCAAGGATGGATAAGAGAAGTTTCAGTGTCAAGTCAGTTACCTCACCTATCTCCACAATTTCCTTGCGAAAAAAAAAAAAAAAAAGCTATATTTTAAGCTAATCAAAATTGGAAAGACTCAATAGATGAAATAAATAATACAATGAATAGGTGCTTTTCTGATGTAGCAATCTATGAGCTACAGAACTGGCTTTTTTCAGGTCGTGTGTTTTGAACTCCAGAATAGATTCAACCTCTACAGTTTGACTTATTGAAGTGGAATCTCAGGTCATCCCCTTAGCCTTTATGTGACATCTATGTCTTCATTCATAAAACAGGGAAAATTATATTCTCTGTCTCAGAGTTGTGATGAGAATTAACCCACAAAATGTACAGGAAATGATTAGCAGTGTCTGACATGCTGTCGTCATCATTGATGTCACATTCCTCTATCAAAATCGTTCCAAAATTAATTCTATGTCCAATGTTATCTCCTTTAATTCCATTGTCAAAATTTTAGTAAGAATGAATTTCCCAGAATATAAACTCAATCATATCACTCTCATTCTTAAAATCATGTAATACTGTTTTATTTTCCAAAGAATAATGTCCACGATCCCTAATGTGTCAGTCCACATCTTTCAAAACCAAGCCCTTGCCCACTCCCATTACCATCTCCCGTCCCCCAACCATTTCCTGTCCCTGTTCAGAACTTCTGGCCACACAAGCCATTTGATAATCCTGAATGCATCCTTCCACTTACTTGCACTCCTCTGCCTATATTTCCCTCTGCCTAAAACATTCTTTCCATTCTTACCCTCAAAAGTTTGGATCAAAACTGTTTTTTCTTTCTTTCTTTTTTTTAATCAAGAAACCCTGGTCTCAACAATGCGCAGAGGGAAAGAAAACTAATCGGCTCCAGTGATATTCAAAGAGCAGCAGGTGCTGTTTCACTTACCAAAGAGAGGATCCATTTTGAATTCATCAGTCCTGCTGCTTTGTCCATTTCCACTGTGGCCTATTTGCTTGCACTCTTTTTTTTTTTTTTTTGTGAGAAGGAGTCTCACCTGTCACCCAGGCTGGAGTGCAATGATGCTATCTCGGCTCACTGCAACCTCCATCTCCCGAGTCAAGCGATTCTCCTGCCTCAGCCTCCCAAGTAGCTGGGATTACAGGCACCCGCCACCACGCTCGGCTACTTTTTTGTGTTTTTAGTAGAGATGGGGTTTCACCATGATGGCCGGGCTGGTCTGGTCTCAAACTCCTGACCTTGTGATCCGCATGCTTTGGCCTCCCAATGTGCTGGGAGAGTCACCGCACCCGGCCACGCTTGCACTCTTAATGCAACCATAATCCAAACATTCCCAAAGTCAGCCTGGTCAGCCTACAATACATCTTAAAGTACATCTGTGGCACAGATTGAAACAACACTTAAAGATATTGGGAAGTGATAAACATGTGATTTTGCTTGAGTAGTTATGTGGCTACAATTAAAGTTGGAGATAATTTCTGCTAGTGCCCTGCTAAACTGTACTTGTACACATAGATGATAAAACAGAGATTTCTCAACTAGCTTTGGTAAATGGGGAGAAATGGAACAGATAGCTGAAATGTACTGACAATTTGTTTGGGGATACTATTGATGAAGGTATTTATAGAATCCATGAATGCCTACATCCCACCAAGGCCCACCCACCATTTTTTAAATGAAATCTCTAAGAAAGATAGATGTATGTACAAAAGAAAGGGGCAAATAAGAAACGAAATGCCACTTTGTTATAATTAGGGGTTTTGCTCGAGACTCCAATGGTAAGCTCTTTGGTTACTTTGGATGGAGACATGGCTTAGAACACACAGCATGGAAAGGCACAAGGAGATTTACCTACCCTTCAAGCCCAGATGCAAAGCTGTAGTTGCCTCAGTGGTTCCATATAAAAAGAGACTTGAGAGACTAACACACTAGAGCATGCATTTGAGAAGAATAGAGCAGGATTAACACATGGGGCTCCTCCTATGTAGAACCATTACCTCATCCAGCTTACTGTTTCAGCCTGCAAAAGCAAGATGAAGAAAGGGGTGGCTATGTAGGCAGACCTGTAATACACACAGTTGTCCTGCCCACTGGTATATGTAGTCTGGACAGTCTTAGAACCCGACTTTCCCTAGATCCTCCAACTTACTTTTACATATGACCTTCTTCTGGTCTACATTGTGGCCTTCAAACTATGGATCAAGTCTGTTTCAGACTCCTTACTCAGTTTCTTCATATTTCAATTGGTGTATTAGGCAAGATGGATCTGTGGTTCTTTGTATCTCTGATGTAATGTTATATTATCATAAATAAACATTGCTTTCTATAAAGCAAGGGCATTAGTGAGATCCATCAGTACTTCTCCCAGTAAAAAACAAAATTGCCTTAGATGTGAATTGTATTTTCATATTCTTCACATTTCTCTCTCTAGGCAACTCTTTCATAAGAGACTCAATGAAAGAGGGTAGTTGATTCAGCAAACGTTTATCCCTACTCCTGGAGTGAAAGCCCCAAATATTCTTACTTCAGAAAGCTCAAAACATTAAAAAATTAGGAAATTTGCCCAATATGCTTTCTAGAGAATTCTAATAAGGATCAAAATGGTCAAAAACAAGGAACAAGCATTTCTTATATGAACATAATAAAATAATCAGCATTTTATACTTCTCTTCAAAGAAATCAAAGTTTAAAAACATCAAGAATCATTTTTCAAAGCCAGTAAGTTCCATATTTAGTTAAACTAAGAGGCAGCTTAATTCATAAATATATAAAAATGCTGCAAAAACTGAGTTTGGTAGATGGCAAATGTGAGGAGAGATGGGAGGAAGTGACAAGAAGGTCTAGCATGTCAAATCTCAGAAAGCATCAGCAAAGATACACTTCCTAAGTGTGAGGTTCATGATCTAAAGTGCAAAAGCTATCACCCTTCTTTGTTACAACTAAGAGAACCAAGTGAGCAAGTTTGGTGGAGAAGCAGAGAAGGCTCAACTCACAAAGAATCACACAGATCATCTAAATTTACTGAGATTGTGCTAACAACAGACAATAATTCAAAATAGATATAAAGCAATTGTGGTTATTAAAGAACACCACAAACAAAAATGTTGTATGTTAGAAAATATATGACAGAAAGAGGTTAAAAATAAGCTAAAATAGCTAAGCAATGGTGTAGAAGAAAGAAGCAAAGCCATCTTATGCACAAAGATAAAATAGAAGGAAAACAAAAGGAATAGATATTGCAGAGAATACAGTAAAAGTCATAAAGGATAAAAAGAAGAAAAAAAAAGGAAGTGAGGGGACAGAAGAAAAAGAGGAGAGAGATGTCAAGGATGGAAAGCAGGCGGGCACCCAGGCAAAATAAACAAAGAAACAGACTGAGAGATGAAGACAGAACGAAACAAATTTAAAAAGAGTAGAAAAAAAAAACCCTAACAGTAGAAAGCAGGTAAAGGAGAGCCAACATATGTATAATGCTTGTATATGCATAAAAAGATTTTAATAAGAGTCAGAAGATTCAAAGGAAGACTTTTCACTATATATAGCATTTTATACTAACATGAATTATTGCATGCGATTTTTTAAGCAGGAAGACGAGAACAAGCTAGATGGAGGTGCGATAGGAAGGAAGAAAAATAATAGTCTTGGTTCAATAATTTATGTATTCAATTGTATTACCACACACTTAATGAATGCCTATTATATGCCAAGCACTGTTCTGGTTACTGAGTGTGCAATAATTAAGAAAAAAAAATAATAATAATAATCTCTGCCCTTATGAACTTTCATTCTAAGGAGGGGTGATGAACAGCAAACAAAAATATATTACATATCAAATGATAATGTTAAAGAACTATCTGGAGAAAAATAAAGCACCGTAGGGGAGATAGAGCATGCCAAGGAAAAGAGGAGTTGCTACCTTGGCTAGGGTAGTCAGAGAAGAGCTCCCAGACACTTGGGCAAAGACCTTGAAGAAGTGAAGGAGGAAGACATAAATATTCCAGTCAGAAGAAATGGTAAGCATTAAAAACACTAAGGCAGAAATGTCTTGGCTTTTTAGAAACTCAATGAAGTATAGAATGGCCGCAGTACAGGAAGCTAGAAATGAGTGGGAGGAAGTACTAATAGAAAAAAAAAAAGAAAAAAAATGGGAACCAGATTAAATATGGCTTTGAATATCATTTTTAAAACTTTGTCTTTGAATGATATGGGAAGACTTTGGAGAGTTTTAAGCAGAGAAGTGGTATGAAATAATTTCTGTTTTATCTCACAAGTATCACTCTGGGTACTGTGCTAAGTTAGTTACTACTTAAAGATAAGATCAAAAGAGTAAAACACTCTTTTCTTTAAGATAACCATTGATATTTGGGGCTTGCCATATTCCTGAAAAGTTATGCAGAGCTAGAATTTATAGGAGAAGCCCCCTCCAAAATAACAACAAAAACAAAAACAAAACACATTTCCCTTCACTTTCTCCTTCCCCTGTGTTGTCAGTATATAAAAAAAAAGAATCTGATAGAGATTGTCTTTGGGAATATAATGATCATGAGGAAGGTGTATGCTACCTTTCCTCAAAGTCAATAGAGAAAGATTTCATAGGCATTATAGAAAAGATTAGGAGAGATACTTTCAAGAAGAGGTTTTCATTCTCAGATTTGTTATCTAAACGTAGACTTCTAAAACCTGCCCCTCTGCTATCAGAAAACAAGAATGGAAGATTGGGAAGAGATGGCATAGTGTGGATCTGCCTGAAAAACAAGCATAAGACCACTTTGCCTCCAAATTCAATTTCAAAATCTGTGGAAGTTGAATCCCAAGAATGCCTGCAGACTCAAGGGTTATCCATGGGAGGGAAAAGAGATTGGAGATTTATGGTGTTATTGAGATCCCCCCGGGACCTCTAAAGCACAGGAGATGGGGTAGCCACACAGAAGAGAAAGTATTGGAGGCATTTTTTTTTTTTTTTTTTTTTTTTTTTTTTGAGACGGAGTCTCGCTCTGTCGCCCAGGCTGGAGTGCAGTGGCGCGATCTCGGCTCACTGCAAGCTCCGCCTCCCAGGTTCACGCCATTCTCCCGCCTCAGCCTCCCGAGTAGCTGGGACTACAGGCGCCCGCCATCTCGCCCGGCTAGTTTTTTGTATTTTTTAGTAGAGACAGGGTTTCACCGTGTAGACCAGGATGGTCTCGATCTCCTGACCTCGTGATCCACCCGTCTCGGCCTCCCAAAGTGCTGGGATTACAGGCTTGAGCCACCGCGCCTGGCCGGCAATTTCTTAATATCAACTTTCTGTTGTCTCCAGGACATGGCACCAAATCTCATGAGAGTGACAATAAGCTAGGACAGAAATTTTGGAAAGCCAACTGCGCACAATAACAATAAACAGAAAACATTTGTACTTTCTGTCTCCATCTATCGCCCAAATAGTCAAACCTGGAGAAAACTACTTTTCCTCTCTTCACCAACATGCATGCTATTTGCATAACACAGTGATTACAATGATTTGGTATTGTGCATAGAACACTGTTTTTAAAACTTAAATTCTATATGTAACATACAAAATGGAGAAAAAATGAAGAGGTAAGAAACTGGTTGAAATTTAGAAGTCTGTGATTCAATTAAATGCAGGTATTTTAGATACCAAGAAAGTGAGGGAAGGACTATGACCTTCACAAGGTTACACAGTTAGTAGTAATGCTAAGTATAGGACACAGAGCTCCCTTCTCTCAGTTCATTGCAGGATCTTGCAAAGCTGTTCAGAGAAGCAGACAGCAGACTAATCATGTGACGTGAGAAGGCAGACATATTTATGCTCACAGCTCCTTGTACCATCTCCAAAAATAAATGGTTGCACATAGAGAAAACACAAGCCCTGAACCAGAGCTCTGATGCACTCACTCTATGCTGTTATGACAATAATTTATAACGCTATTGCAATTACAGTAGAATTATAGCACGCCCAGCACCTAATAGAGCTGTGTGCATACTCTTGAGAAAGACGGATGTGCTAGCATCTTGAGCTGCAGAAATGAGATTAAATGGCCCCCATCCCTGATCCTGCCATTGATTTTTGTAGCCCTCCCATTAACATGATACTCCACACTCCATCCCCGTATCATTCCTCAGAGGTGAAAACATAGTTTTAGAGCGTAAATAATTAGACCTTCAAAATCCAAGGTGACAAATCTTCCACGCCTCCAATTGCCATGAATCAGAAGACATAAATCAAAGCCTCTTTTGAGGATGTGTTCCTGAGGAGGAAGACATGTTTACAGAATGAACCTGTGTTGTTTCTTTCCCTTTCTTCCTTTTGTCTTCTGTGCATACTTGGCTTTGAATGTGAACTGGTTAGGATAGGGTGGCTATATTAAATCAGCACATTTTTGTTAGAAAGGAAGGTTGCTCTCACAGTAGGACAGCAAGGCCAACCAGGGATAGACCCTAGCAAACAAGGGCATACATTAGTCCTGGATGGGGGTTATAAGGCTTTACATCAAGAGTATTGGTGTATACTCTGACTTCTCATGAAATACTTTTCTGTGGGTTCCTCAAAATTGATAATGAGATCATGCAATAAAAGGTAATAAATGTAATACTTACAGTGTCTATCTTTTATCGAGTGCCTACTTTGTAGTACTGAATGTGTAATGATTAACAGCATTGGATTGCTTATCACAATTCGATAGGGCTATCAACTAGCGTGTCTCAGTTTTTGATAAATATAAAGTGCTGTTACAGACTAAGCACTCAAATAGATGAGCTATTGTTATTCTGTACATAGTCCTTTATATACATAAAATTATCTAATCCTTTCAGGATATGAGGCAGATATCATTCGCCCAATTCTTTAGATGAGAAAACCGAGGCTCAGCAAAAACATGCTCCCTTTCCAAGGTCATGAAACTAGTAGAAGTTGGAAAGTTTGCATTCAAATTCAAGCGTTGTCTAACCTAGACTTATGTACTTATTAATTTATCCATTTATCCATTTGACACACTTTAGGTTTCTCTACATATGTATTTAGTTGTTTGCTGCTTGCTTGTACAAGCTTTTCTCATTCCAGAAAGATTTACAGTAGTTTATAAAAATACATACATTTTTAAACATATGTTAAGAAATTCAAAATAAAGGAAACATGAATAGGAAAAAATAAGATGTGCCCAAACATGAAGTCAGTATTGAAAATATAAACAAGGATTAATTGAGCACATTCGCTGTAGCTGACGTCATGTAGGAAGTGGGAATTTAGAAGCAAACTGACAAGGTTTTGTCTCTTCATAAATTTGGATTCCAATGGAGAAGACAAATATACAAAGAAATAATTACAGGGTACTAGGCAAAACTGGAGAGAATGTACAAGACCCAACTGGAGCACGTGAAGAAGAAACTTCATCATGTCTGAATAATGCTCATTCCAATCTGGTATTATCAGTTTATCTCTTTGTCATCTGTCTTCCTCTTCTGGCATGTAAGCATCAGGAAATCTGCTATCTTGTTTCCAGCAGTATATCCTGTATCTAGAACACTGATGGCCACATTTCAAGTGCTCAATGAGTGAATGAATGAATGAAGCTTAAAGAGTATGGTTTAAGAAGTTTGAAAATTGCAGAACCACCCCACTATCTGCCCTGGACTCTGGAGGTGACTAGCACAGGCAGTGACATCATATGAACATTAAAACTAGGCTGGCAAGGCACAGTGGCTCATATCTTTAATCCCAGCACTTTGGGAGGCCAAGACAGGCGAATCACCTGAGGTCAGGAGTTTGAGAACAGCCTGGCCAACATGGTAAAACCCCATCTAAACTAAAACTACAAAAATTAGCTGGGCGGGCATTTGTAATCCCACCTACTCGGGAGGTTGAGGCAGAAGAATCACTGGAACCTGGGAGGCAGAGGTTGCAGTAAGCAGAGATTGAGCCACTGCACTCCAGCGTGTGCTACTGAGCGAGACTCTGTCAAAAACAAACAAACAAAACCAAAAACAAACAAACAACAACAAAAAAACTAGACTAAGATTCAAAAACAGTGCACTGAGAGTGGATTAGCAAGTAAATATCAACCCACAAGCAAGAGCGGAGATGGTAATAGCTAAGGCGAGAGTAATACTTCTAGAAAAAACAGCATGCCAAAGAGGAGTGATTTGATCTTGACACACCTGGTAATAAGAAATCAAGGTGTTTGAATTCAACTCCCTCTGGCTCCAGGTCTGGACTCTTTCCACGACACCACAATATACAGATGAAATAGAACAGGAGAGCTGAGATAATACTGGGAGAAAGAAATAACAAGACGTTTAGGGGATAAATGAAGGACAAAAGAAGGTGGAGAGTCAGAATATACAAATACTTATCGATTCACTTAAAAAAAGAAAAAACAGATTTCAGTAACAGAGAAAAATTGCTGTGCATTAATCAATGCATCATTAAAATGCATTGCAACAGTGTGATGACCTTAGCTTCTTAAACATTTACTAGTTTTAACTCCTTTAATTCACATTTTTTAAATATAAAAATCTTGCTATAGGTTTGGGAAATTGGTTTGAGAATCAGAATAGAATTCTTGGCGAATCTCTAGCAATTCTATATTCTAAACCTAGTTCCTTCAGTTGTAAAAGAAAGCAGAGGCAGTAACTTCCCGTCTTGGGGCTTCAGATTCTCCTTGTGTCAAGTGAAGAATTTGAAATCAGTTATTCCTAAGTTTCTCTCCAGCTATGTCCATATTTCCAGGGCTCTAGACAAACACAGGAGGCCTTGTTCTGGTCCCATCTCTGTGTCTTATTTTTGATTCCACTCTCTTTTCTCTGTCCCTTGTTTCCTACTCTTATAAGTAGGAATAAAATGGTGAATATTTCCATAAAGCTTTCATGTTTGGGGACACCTGTTTATATGAACTTGCTTTAAGGCAATGCCATTATCTGCCCTCTCTATCAGAACCTTTGTAGATCAAATGAGGTCATGAATATGTAAGTACTCTGGTAACTACTAATTGCAGTAGTATAAAATAATAAAATGTCTTCTGTGCTATCACTATTTTTACTTAGACGTGGTAGTCTGTTTTCAAGAGAAGCAGAAAGTCTGTCAATTTTCAAGTCACTTTATAATGAACTTTGCAGTTGATTAAGAATAAAATAAGGTAAAATTATGTGAAATAAAATAAAATAATAAAAGAGAAGATTTGGTCTACCAATGTGGTGGAGAAGACAGACCATGGACCCAGACAACAAAAAGCAATGTAGTAAATAAGGACACCTAGAATAAAAGGAAGAGTGGGTGGGGGCCCTCAGTTTCCTCATCTGCAATAGGGTAGTGCAAACTGGGAGGAATGGGGGTGGGCAGTTGGCCAACTCAAAAGCTTACAGTGGGACCAGACCCATGTTAACCTGATGTTAGGAAGTGGGGCTGGGTCAGCCGGGGGCTGGGATGGGAAGTGGGGACTACCTGGGCAGCTGTGGTGTATGTACACTTTGTACAAGAGGCAGCTCTACTGAGCTCCAGCTGATGTTTGCCCTGTATGATTTATTCGGAACAGAGGCCAATTCTTGTAAAAGATGCCAGAAATCTGTATTATGATGTAAAAATCTCTTGATTTTAATTGTTGGTAAATGAATTTAAAAAACAAATCAAAACAAAACAAAACAAAAGCCTCTTGCCAGAAAAAAAAAAGAGAGAGAGAAAAAAAAAGAAATTAAGCCTAATCTAAATATTTGACGGTTTTTCATTTTGGACTGGATAATCTCTAACTTCTCTTTCTGCTCTAACGTTCTAAAATGCCATAAGTTGCAAATTGGTAGGAGAATACTGTCTGAAAACAGACCCGTTGGTCCTGGCTGGTACTAAGTGATCATAATTATAGCAATAATATTAACATCTTATACATATGTAACAAATAACTACTTGCAAACCACTTTGGTGCCCATCTTATCTACAATTCTCCTAGTAATCCATGTGCTAAGCCAGATATTAGAGAAACTAAAAATCTAGCAGAGGTTAAAGGACTGGCTTAAGATCCTATGGCAGGTTTATAGCAAAACTAGGACTGAAAGATGATGTCTCAAATGTTGTGGATGAGTATTTTCCTTACCAGAGTGACAAAGATATAATGGGGACCATTTTTCCTGCTAATATCTTTACATCCTCTGAACAAGGGGCACATTGGGATGAAGAGTGGTGTGTGAGAGCCATTTCTTGCTAATTGACATATTGGTAGGAAGTAGGCAACAGAACTTCCCTCCAGGTGTTGCTCCCTTGGAGCTTCCAGACTTAGAGAAAAGACCCAGGTAGGGGGCGCAGTGACAAGCCAGATCCTCCCAAGGCCCTGGGAAGGCCAGAGACAGAATTTCAGTCATGGTGCTGGGCTGAGTATCAGTCCCTTAGCTACTGAATAGTGGGAAGTCCCAGGATTTTGAAGGAGAGGTCAGAACAGACGATGGTGACATGGGCCTGTGCAAAGCTCAGGCCAGCAGCCATTTACCAAACAGCATGAGCATCTTTCAGAACTTCAGCAGCCAGTGAGGCTGTAGCAGAGCCTCCAGCTCTGGCTCTCAAGGGCAACACATTTTTGAGAGAAAAAGTTCAAGGGGCTTAGTGTTGTAAGACTTCCCAAAAGAATCCCATTTGGTGGGGTTTGTTTATTGTGAGGAATCTTTGGGGTTGACAAGGCACAGACTTCTCTCAACGCATCAACAGAGAAACCTAAAGGAGAACATCTGTGAGTTCCACGTCTGGCAAAAGTCTATGAGTAGGGTGAGTACTTGATCATCTGGTTTGTGTTGGGTGGTTGCAACTTGACCTGGATTTTTCTTTCAGTCTTAAGAACGTCATCATTAGAAGGATAAATTAGGTCATTAAATTAACAGTAAGTGTTGTCTGACCAATGGAGAAATGTGGGAGAGAAACCGGGAATAAGAGATGAGGAAAGAGTGAACCTCAGCTGATACCATCATGAGTCAACATGATCATGTGGGCCCAAACAGCACAGATTAAAGTAGACATAGACTAAAGAGAGAAAGACTAGGAAAAAAGCTGTTGGACTCATTATTTGGTAGAATTCCTGAACAAGATTTCTGTAGAAGTTGAAACTTAGGAGCAAACAACAACAGTAACAGCAGCTATCATTTAACTAGTGCCCACTAAGTTCCAGGCACTTTGCTAAGAGGCTAGATGTTAATCAGATTTCATCCTTACAGTAGCAGCCTGAGGCCAGAGTAGCCCCAAGTTAACAATGAGAAACTCTGGAACCCAGCGAGGTTTAATGATGAATAAGAACACATGCAATGAATAAAGCGTTAAAAGAGTTCTGCCACACACTAGCTGGGAACACTTCTAACAAAAAGTTGTGGAGCTGAAGGAAGGAAAGCAAGAAATGATTGTCCTTTCACTCCCAGGGCAGTAAGACTTTCCCTTCATCAACATATATTCAGTTCCTCCCATGAGTCCAGAAGGTACAGGATTCTCCAAGGATTACCACTGAAATATAAAAAATATTTTCTTCACTAGCCATGGAAACTGTGTTCTATGGTTGGAGAGGAGACATGATGTCAGAAGCACCCTAACATAGCAAAAAGCACATAGAGTCTTGAGTTGGATGCTCTGAGACTGATGCCAGCTTTGCCTAGTGCCTGTCACATGGCAGCGGCTATTAGTCACTTAGCTATTCAGACCCTCAGTTTCCTCATGTGTAAGCTGGAGCTGGAAATAAGGTCGAGTGCATGAGACTGTGAAAATCAAATATGATAATGTAAAATTATCCTGTGCACTGTAAAGGGATTTTCTAAAATAAACTGTTCTTCTTGTATGAAATATTTAGAGGAAATTAAGCAAGAGATGTAAGTGCAGCACGTGTCCAAGGAAACTAACTTCCAAGAGTCCTTAAAGTCTCTAGATCGGTTTATAGTCTCTCAGTGCCTAGGGATGCCATCTACCTCTGTGTGTGGACTCTTTCTCATTCTCTTTTTCAATTGAGAAACTGCATTTTGCTATCCCCTTTAGCTGTTTCATAGGTCATTGCTCTTTAGTGCTGGGTGCCGTTTCTGCTCTTCTGTTTCCTTTTTATTCAACCATGTAATAATTTTTCCATAGCTGGTGAGCTCACTCTGAAAAGGGGACCAGCAAGTTGCAAATCCCCGGGTACTGGGTGGAAGTCACTTGCCTTGATTTAAACCCTCAATAATGTTTTTAATACTTAGGATTAACCAGTTCCATAAATATGTCAAATATAATGGCATCCTTTCTGTATGAGCAGTGACATCCAATAAATTATGGAATTTGTGGATTGCCTGCAATTCTATACAAAGTATGAAAGAGAGAAACAATTAATTGTTTGGTTGGATGAGTGCCTACAGTCATATACATATGTGTGTTTTAATAGTCTTGTCCTGAGAAAATATTGCATTGTGTATAGGCACACATCTCTCCTGTCACCTTAGAAACAATCACACCAGCTGATATAAAGTACTACTTCTCATAGCTTTTGTCTTCATAATAACATTTTTGAAATAATTTATTGGTCATTGTTATTTTAATTCACCAGCAATTTCATTATGATAATAAACCCTGAGGGTCTGCTTGTTTCATACTGCAAATTTCTTGTCTACCTCAGCTCCCTTCCTTCTTAAGCTGAAGACATTTGTACATGTAAATGTCAAAAAGATTGGAAAAAAAGGAAGGGAAAGGTTGTGATAGAAGAAGAAATAGGGTCTTTTCATAAAGAGGATAGGGAAGAAGAAAACAGTGGGTATACCACCCTCCATGGACTTTACGCAAATCAACCACCCAGAGCTGCTTATGCTTCTCAAAAACAATTGCAAATTTCATAGAACAGCCATCTCCTGCTGTGCACTGAACTAAAAACTTAGCAAGTTTTATTCTCAGTAATACAAGGAAATGAAGCAATTTGCTCAAGATCATATGTGTAGTTATCAAAAGGACTGGTCAGTGCCTGGGTGAGTAATTCTGTTTAATACTATAAGTTCTTATTAGACACTCCACTTGTCCACAGATTTAATTTAAATCCTATGAGATAAAGGAAGGATTTTGATTTGCATGCATCTTACACTTTATCTTATTTCTATGTTGATTTAGACCTTGATGATGATGGATATTGCTTATTGTATACTCTCACATCTCAACAATCCAAACACCTTACCATGTTCCACAGTGACCTGCTTAATCTGACCCCTGGCGCATCTCAGATCACAGTCTCTGTCTGTAGTAGATTAAAAAAACAGACACATACTTTGCAATACCACCCATCAAGAGACTAAGTAACTTTCCTCATCCTTTGAATCTAGTGGGCTCTTGTGACTACCAATAGAATTGGTGGAAGTGATGCTGTGCCTTCTGTAACAAGGCACCTGTGCTCAAGGAGGCTTTTAGCTTCTGCCCTTGCCTCCCTGAATAGTGCCTCCATGTGAATGTCAAGCTAAACTACTGGAGACATGGCTCCACCAAGAACCAGTAGCAGCTGCCCGAGCAAGGCCATCTCAGACCATCCAACCCTAGTCAAGACAGCAGAATGACTGCAGCTCTGAGAGTTGTGTTTTAAGCTGCTAAGTTTTCAGTGGTTTATTAGGCAGCAATACACAACTGAAATACCCTTTCACCCTCCCAACTTTAAGCTCCAGCCTTTCCGATCTTCTCTGAAGACTTGGAACATGCCATTGAATTTTCCACCCTGAGACTTTGCATATGTTAATCCTTATGCATAAACTGTCAAATGGTTTAACTCCCTTTTATCATTTAGGCCACCCTAGCTTAAAATTCACGTGCAGAGAGAATTCTTTACTGAGCACCCATATACCCCAGATTTCTTATTTTTCGTATCAGCTCTTCATTATTTTTTCATTGCACATATCACAAAGGGCAATTAATTAATTTGTTTGTTTGTCTGTTATTGCCTATTTTCCCCCTATCCAGATGTAAGCTCCATAAGAATGGTTGGAGGCAATGTTTATTCTGTTTTCCACTTCACCTTATGAGAGGGCCAGGAAGAGGGTCTCATCCATATTTCTTTGGATCCTTTTATCATTTTCCTGCATACTTTCACTGAGAGTGCTCACATATCCATCAGCCAGCACTTGCTTCTCTTTTCTGAGGGCTTCCGCAGGCTGCTGAAGTCCAACTTGGATTGCCTGCATGAAAACACAGAGAGCTAAAGGCTGGGAATTTGCATAGCCTTAGCTATTTGCCAAGGAATGGGGTGATAACTGTAAACACTCCAGCTCCCTTGTTCCCTAGTCAGGAAAACACTAATGTGTGATCTCCCTGTCTGCAGTGCTCACCTGCTGGGAGAAAATCCTTGCTGATTTTCTTCATGGCGTTTATAATAAGTGCAATGTACCCTTGATTGCCTTTCTTCCTTGCCCTGTCCTACTTCTCCAGTTCTCTGGAGGTTTTTCCAGGAACACTTCTTAATAAACACCACTCTCACACAAATCCTGTGTCAGAATCGACTTCTGGGGAAGGTACTCTAAGACAATGTGCTTGTGAAACAAATTTATTAAGGCAGTCCTTGATTTCCACACCATTGCTTTTCACATTGACACCCTTAAACCAATTTCACAATCAGAGCTCAGACACACTGCATCAACACCACATTTTGCAGTCAAATTTGTGTAATTATTGCAATGTTTTATTGCAATTTGTCCCAGTGTTTTACAAAGATGAGTGGGAAATGGTAACAAATGAAAGCGCTGACACTAACAGTAAGCCAATTGAGACAAAGATAAATACCACTTGTGTGCTGAAAGTGAGGAATTGTTGGCAGTATTGGAAGGTTTCATGGACTGAAGCTGGCCATTTGGAAAGTAAAGAACAAATACCAAATTAAGGCACACATAAGGAAATTCGTGAAACAGATCATCAGGGACTGTATTAAAAGATGAGGTTTACTGAAGAGTCTGAAGAAGTCTTTAAAAGTAGGGAAATTATAAAAGTTGGCACCAAAAACACTTCCAGACTTCCAAAGGCAGAGAAGTTTACGGAACCAGAGAACCATTCTCAGGAATGGGCTTGCCTTGTGCTCCCTTGTTGAGAGAAGAAACAGTCTTGTGCTCAAGACTCACCTGACAGATACTTCAAGAAATCTTGTAAAATTTTATCAAAGTCACCTGCACAGTCGCATGCTGAATTATCTACTCAGTCTCTTGCAAAATCACTACCAGTCAGTCATCCTCCTGCATTTAAAAGTAAATTTCTTCTGTTTTCTAATGTCACTTTAAATAAGCTAGGAAAAAAAAAATAGGTTCTTTAGGCAAGAAATTACACAAGAAAATGAATTCTACTTGCATTTAAAGTTCAAGCCAATTTTTAATGTTTTAAATAATCATTTTTGCATCATTTAAACATTTAGGAACACTTTTGGATTCCTTGGAACATAATACTCCCATATCACATGCAAGGTTTTGGGTGCTTTCAGTTTTGTTCATTTAGCTTTTAGTTTCTTTCTTTAGGAATTGATGTGTTATGCATGGCAGAAGAAACATCCGTAGTCTGAGAGAGTAAGATACAAATCATAGCTCTGCCCCTAATTATGCAACCTCTTGGTAGCTTATTTTTCCAAACCTCAGTTTATTTATCTGTAATAATCCTTCCCCTGCAGTCTGTGGTGAGGAATAAGTGAGGGAACTGAGATAAAGCATATAGGGCAGAGCTGACATTCAGTGAATCTTAATTCTCTTTTCTGGGCTCCCCATCACAAAACAGTTGGGTTGAAAGTTTTGTCTAAGAATTGGACTGCCTTGTCTTGAAGACAAAGTCTGAACTCCTCAGCCTGACACACAGACCTTTACGTGATTTGATCTCCATGTATCTCTCCTAGCTCAACCAACTCCTGTCCTTCACCACACGGCTTACCCTGTTCTCTCTGTTGCCAGGCTGGAATGCAGTGGTGCAATCTCGGCTCACTGCAACCACTACCTACCAAGTTCAAGTGATTCTCCCTGCCTCAGCCTCTTGAGTAGCTGGGACTACAGGCCCGTGCCACCACGCCCAGCTAATTTTTGTATTTTTACTAGAGACGGGGTTTCACTATGTTGGCCAGGATGGTCTCAATCTCTTGATCTCATGATCTGCCTGCCTCGGCCTCACAAAGTGCTGGGATTGCAGGCGTGAGCCACCACACCCAGCCATGGCTTACCCTGTTCTAAAGGAGCATAAAGAGCTGCTCATTTCTCTTCTGGACCCCATCCAGATGAGACATCCACCTAGACTCCTGGAGTCCCCACGTCCTTCAGGCTGGGCAAAGTATTTGTCCTATGCAAGTGCCCACACACCTGGGCCTCTCTTAGCACAACACTTGTCATAATTTTGTAAACCTCTTTAATGCCCATCTCCTCTTTTAGATTATAATCTCCTCAAATAGGAATATTCCACTACCTTATTCTTATATACATCAGTTACTGCTCTAAGCTCTTTACTAGAACCCCATTTCTTGCCCCAGTGTGGGATGAGATGCCTGCAGATAGTCAATAAAAGGCAGAGTGAACAAGTTATTCCGTCCCAGGGAAGAAAGTGAGATCTGAGCAGGGATAT
The DNA here is from genome assembly GCF_002776525.5 of Piliocolobus tephrosceles. Taxonomy (NCBI): domain Eukaryota; kingdom Metazoa; phylum Chordata; class Mammalia; order Primates; family Cercopithecidae; genus Piliocolobus; species Piliocolobus tephrosceles. The sequence goes on along the minus strand of NC_045440.1, from coordinate 131,971,909 downwards.
AAATAGGTTGAGACAAAAACACACACTGCCAAGGTTTATTAAGAAAAAGGCAAAGAGCTAGCAAATAAAACCTAGAGTTTAGGAGAACCTCCTGCCTCCAGTGCCATCAGTTGATTCTGAAGCAATGGGGTATGCACCTGAATCCATTGTCTAGCTAGGTGACCTGCCCGTTGCAAATCCTCACTCACTTCATCTATTAAAGAAGAGTAATGAATGAACTCTGAAGCCCTCCCAAGATGAAATGTTTGTGTTCTGTGATTCTAACAGAGGAATCTCACTTTAGGTACTTGCATTTGCTGTCTCTCTCTGCCTATCAATGGTCACCTTCTCATCATTTCTGTCTCAACAAAAATATCAATACGGAGTAGTGGTTACTATCATCAACTCTGAAATCCCAGTGTTGCTAACTTTGAAGGAGTGTGATCTTAGATGGGCTATTTAACCTCTCAGTACACCACTTCTGCGTATCTGTCTGTGCTACTGGAGAGAGGGCTAACATATTGCTTAAATGCCTAGTGCCTAGAGTCTCATATCTTGTAGTCGTGGCCATGGGAGGAAAATGGAAATTGTTTCCAGATTTATTTTAATTTTAATTTTTATTTTTTCAGAGATGGAGTCTTGCTTTGTCACCCAGGCTAGAGTGTAGTGGTGTGATCTCGACTCACTGCAACCTCTGCTTCCCGGGTTCAAGCAATTCTCTTGCCTCCACCTCCCGAGTAGCTGGGATTACAGGCACCTGCCACTGCGTCCGGCTAATTTTTGTTTTTTTAGTAGAGACAGGTTTTCACCATGTTGCCCAGGCTGGTCTCGAACTCCTGACATCGTGATCTGCCCGCCTCAGCCTCTCAAAGTGCTGAGATTACAGGCGTGAGCCACCACACCTGGCCTATTTCCAGATTTTTACCAAGTTATGGCACATTATTATTTAAAACCATCTAGTCCCCAAAATAAAAACCAATACTAAATATAGTTAGATACAAGTAAAAATAGAGATAGAAACAGAGCTATAGGAACTCAGAGGTAATTTTCTCAACACTATCTCCAACCTGTGAGTCAATGATGGTTTGAGACAGCTACCATCGGAGTAGATGACTGATCATCCTTACAGTGTTATGTTCAAGTCTAATTTGGATTAATACATGAGACAAACATAATGTGTATACAAACTGTGGTTGAAAAATGTTGGCTAGATACAGAGGTCAAGTCCATGTAGTACAAAAAAAAAAAAAAAAAAAAAAAACTGGCAAAAATCAAAATGTTCTGTTCCAGTTAATTAAAGGACAAATGCAGGGAAATATTACAAGTAAGATTTTCTAAGTAAGATTTAATTTCCCTTTAATTTTCTTTCTTGCTATTTTACATTATATGGAGCCTGGTCCAATTTGCATACCCAAACACTTTCAAACATAAAATTCACACTTTAGTCTGTTCTTCACCAAGTCAGTTGATTTAGGTCTCTCTTCAGCTTTTCAAGAAAATGAAAACGGGTAAGAAGATGAAAAGGAGGAGAAACAGGAGGAGAAAAAAAAGATAAAAAAAGAGGGAAAGTGGAAGAAAGAGAAGAAAATTAACCTCTGAATTAAAGCTTATAGTTTTAATGATAGACATAATATCAGAATCTTTTGTCCTCAAAATGAATAAAGCCAGAAAAACATTTCCTTAGATATGACAAACTTTACACATCTCCCAACATACACAAATACATAAATATTTACCTGTCAAGGTATGATACAAGTGGTATTACATTAGGATATACAGAGTATTTTCTAGATAAAAGCTACAAAGGAGTATCAAAGTAATACACAAGTTGAGTTTCCTTTATCCAAAATGCTTAGGACTATAAGTCTTTGGGATTTGAGGTGTTTTGTTGTTGTTGTTGTTGTTGTCATCGTATTTTGGAATATTTGCACTATTCTTATATTAGTTCAGCATCCCTAATCCAAAAATCCTAAATTTGAAATGCTCCAGTGAGCATTTCCTTTGAGTGTCATGCCAACACTCAAAAAGTTTCAGATTTTGGAGTGCTTCAGATTTCATAGCTTTGGATTTGGGCTGCTTGACCTGTAATATGATTATTAATACTCTGTGTGTGTCTGTGTGTCTGTGTGTGTGTAAGTTGATAGACAAATGGAACCTTAGATTTGGTGGAGTAAATAAAAACCTACCATCTCTTAATTTTCAGAGACTTTTAGAATCATGGAATGTGTCATCTTGAGGTCAAAGTAATCATTTTAATATTAGGGACTTGAAGCCCAGGGAGAAAAACTCTGCCTTCAGAGGGGCAGAAATAGCTGGATCTTCACCAGGAGTTTCTATTTTACTTTGTCCTATAGAGTTGCTGCTGAGAAGTGGCTGTCCATTTCCCAATCTCCCTACATCCAGGTGAGGACATGTGATCACTCTTATCAATGGATTTCTAGGGCAACCACAGGCATCCACCCCAGGCATCTCAGTTGCCTGAACCATCTTGGATTAAAAAGTAACTGTGCTCCCTCCAATCTCCCTTCCCCAGCTTTCTGACTGAATACAGAGAATCCAGAAGTTCTTCAAGATGGTGATGCCACAAGATGGAAAAATTCTGTGTCCCTGAATTATCAGGTGGAAAAATGTCCACACTTAACCAAGAATGACTATATTGAACTTTCTTTGTGAGCCAGAAATAAACTTTGTGATAACCTACTGAAAAAGTGAGGATTTTGCTTGCTTCTGTGGCTAGTGTTCTACTAAGTAGCACAGATCCCTAGATCCAAGACTACAGACCAGATGTCCTGATCGCCCTTCCAGTATTTATTTCGTTATTCAGATACATTTGTAGAATCCATACATTCTTGTGTTTCTGGATGCAGTCCAGATTCCATTACTGGCTGTATCTTTTACCTCCTTATCCCAAGAACCTAGCACAATGTGACACACAGAGTAGATACTCAATAAACATTGATCAAGTGAAAGGCCATCAGTTATCTCAACTGTGAAAAGGGAATTATAACATTTTAAACACTTGAAATTAAGATAATGGATTGTAAGATTTTGTGAGTTCTTAATGCTCCAAAATCTGTAAAATCTCTAGTTCAATAAATCCTCTATAGTCTTCTGCTTTGATGTGTGTTCAGTTTATCCTTGGCTCTGATATTGTAAAATTTCAATTGTGTGATTTTTTTCTAATATTTATCTATGTTTGGTGTTGTATGAACTATCTGGTTCTGGTTTGAATTGAGGGAAAGCACGGCTTTCTATAATTTACCAATGCAAGTCAGAGAAGCTAATATTTATGAAGGAATTGATAAGAAAAGGCTAAGTAAATTGTGTGATTAAGTCCAGGCATTCTGTTTAGCATATTTTATATGTCTGCTCATTTTAACAATGACTCTGTTATTTTTATTTCATAGGTAAGAAAACATATTTAGAAAGATTAAGTAACTTTTCCAATGCCAACTACTTAAAAAATAGTAGAGTTTGGATAAGAATAGAGATGTCTCTGATTTAGGAGTCTCTGATTAGGGTTTCTAATTCTCCAGGTTCGGCCACCCAGTTGCATGCAACAGAGAAAGACTTTTGCTAACCTATACAAAAAGGAAATGTATTGGGATTGAAGATGAATGTAAGAGAACAAACCTACAAACACAGTTAAAATGAAACAAGGATCAAAGCAGTTACTGGAATTCAAGGACAGTCTCTTCTTCAGAGGGCATTTGGAATGGGGACACATCAGTGTCATCTGTTTTCAGGGTTTGTGTTACTCCAGTCAAGAGATGCATTCAACAGCAAAAGACTCTGGCCTCATTCAAGTCACCTACCCATGCCTTGGCAAGGAGAGAGTGGGACACCATGAGTGGCAATCCCACCAAAACTCTAGTCAATAGAATGAGGTAGTCCTCAAAGTAAAACAAGGGTTCATTGCTAGAAATAGGGGGAATGGAATTGAAAAGGCTAAAAAAGAGGTGTCCACTACAGCAGGATGCAAGAGGAACATATGACCTGTCCTGCAGCTACCAAAAGCTACAGGGCCAACAAAATGCCAAAAGCTATATTTCTATTTCCTCCCTGTACTCAGCCAAACTCTAGTTCAAATCCCTCCCATATTTAAGAGGATAGGTTCTGCCTTGACTCTAGACTAGAATCTTGTTATTTACTGAATTAGTCTGTTCTCGTTCTGCTAATAAAGACATACCCAAGACTGGTAATTTATAAAGGAAAGAGGTTTAATGAACTCACAGTTCCACATTGCAGGGGGGCCTCACGATCACGGTGTCCCTTTTATTGAAGGAGTTCTTAGTCCCTGTCCCCTTGTTCTCTATCCCCAACTTCATTTTTCTCTGAGGTATTATTTCTCTGTGAAATTACACACTTTTTATTTATGTATTTATTGCCTGTCTTCCCTTTTAGAATGTAAGTTCCAGCAACTATTATTAAAATCTGTGTCTTCAACTCTTAGCATAGTCCCTGACGCGTTAATATGTTAGTCCAAAAAAAACCAAAGATTTTAGAATATACAAATGAATGAATAATGCAGAATTCTGTAGCTGAAAACCCCTGATTTTTAGAACCAGATACAGCTCATGTAAAAACCAGCTCTGCCATCCTTCTCATCTGCAATATGTCCATAAGGGTTATTGTGAGGGTTAAATGAGAAAATGAAAGCAAATTCCTGTATATGATAATCTCCCCTCAATTGCTATGTCTCTGGCCCTGGCTTGACTTTAGTATTGTTCCAAAATATTTTTTTCAAATGTAATGTTCTATTCCATCTGCAGAGGAGAAAAAAATAATACCTTTCCCTCGGCCATCACAAGAGTCATAGCTGAGACCCTTATAACAAAAGACAGATTAATTTTTAATAAGCATAGAAAATTTACTTATCAAAGTTTCACTTGACACAGGAGCCTTCAAAATGGAGACCCGAAGACTCAGGGAAAATGCATTTTTATGCTTAGGTTCCATGAAGAATAGACAGCCATGTAAAAGTATGATTGGACAAAAATGTTATGATCTAATGATAATAAATGAAGAGAAACTCAACAAAGCCTTCCTGTTTAAATTTTTCTTGGTCTCTCTTGAGCAGCATTCCTTCCCCTCAGGTATGGGGCAGAATCCTTTCAAATGAGGTTCTTATACTTTCAGACAAGGTAGATCAGAGAATTCCTTTATGACCATGCTTCACATAGAAAGGCTGGGGAAGGTCAGAGTGACCTTCTTACTCATAAGTCTTTCTCAACTGCCAAGGTGCCAGGAGGTATCATGCTCTGAGCCCCAACACCTCAAAATCATCTCTCCCAGGGAACACATTCTACACTTCTCTCACACCCTGCTGCTTCAACAAGCACAGCCTGGATTAGAGATGGTGCCTCATTAGCACAGGTGCAGACTGCACCTATCCACCAGTCACAGGCACCAAGAAGGACCCATAGTCTCTCTGGCAGAGACCCTGCCTGTCTTGTTTCCTGCTGAGCCCCAGGGCTGATTGCAATGGCTGGCACACTGCAGCTTCCCCGCCATCACTGGCCAAACAAATGAATCCGAGTGACTGGGGATGATAAGAGCAGGCAGGACCTGAAGACAAGAATACAAATTGGTAGATCCTAAAAAGCATGGGGGAGTTGGGCAGCTAAAGAGATAAGGGGATCTCTGGGAGAAGGAAAGTGACAGAAGTAACACAGAAAACACAAAGGAAGGTCTTCCTGTTCTGCAGTGATCCAGGCTTGTTGGGAGAACCAAGAAGTGGGAGATGGCTCTCAATTTCCTGGATGGTTGTTTCTTTAAAGGAAAAATCAAATGAAATGTTGTCATTCTCATTTGGAGAGTTTTCTGTTTTCATAAAAAGCTACACAAACTTGATCTGAAGCTCTGTTTGCTTCTCCTGAGAGGGCAGAACCTTCACCTTCCCAGTCCTGCTGTAGGAATGTTTGACTGTTTTGCTCTCCTATCTACTTTCCATTCAGGTCCCAGGACAGACATGTAGAATGGTGTGATGGGAAAATACATGGTATTTCAGGCAAGAGACTCATTTTGGCCTTCCTGTGACTTCGTTTCCTTATCTGCAAAGTGGGCATAACAAAAAAAAAGCCCTATATAGGGGTGCTCTTCAGAGGGATAAATGTTACTATGTGCTCTGTACATACTGTGGAGTAGAGTAACTGTGCCTGGAACAGAGACAGCCCTCAATAAGAGTGGAAACTGGGTTTATGAGTCTAGGCACAGTTTTATTCTGGGAAACCTTTCTTCGTCTTTCTGTCTTCACTTTCCACATCTGAAAAAGAAAAGATGGTGGTGAACCAGACCCAGCTCTAGAACTCTTTGAGCCACTGGGATATATATACGTTATTGGGGGTTGATTGAGAAAAATAAGTCCTTTTCTTGATTTTTATGATCAATCATCCCTTAGGATGTTCCCAACAGTCAAAGCTCCAGGATTACTGAAGAGAATTATTGTCTCAGTAACTTTTAAAGTTGGAAAAAAGAAGGAAAATAGGAAAGACAGAGGGACAGAAGAAAGGAGGAAGAGAAGAAAGAAAGAAAGAAGAAAGGAAAGGAGACTCCAGCTCTACCTAGCTGGTCCTATGAAGGTGATTTGTACCCTTTGACCATACCTGGAAACCTACGCTGGGGAAATAGATAATAGATACATGAGAGTGAAAGAGAGACAGAGATTTTTAAAAGGTTTTAGATTCAAAAATGTTCATGCCCTCCTTAAAAGAGTAGAGAAGAAAAAATACCCCAAAGATCCAACAGTTATGCTCTGATAGGTAAAACTGTGGCATAACTCCTCTACAGAATTGTCAATAGCAATTTCCAATATCCTTTAATATGTTTTATAACTTTACCATTTTTTTATAAATTTTCTAACCGCATATATAAATATATAATGATAAATACACCCTAATTTTTATATATTAAATATGTATTATGATAAATATATCACTATCTATCTACCTATCTATTTATCTATCAATAATTCACCAGAAACCAGTTTAGACCATTAAGCATGATGGTCACTCAAGTCAAGAGTTTAGCTTAGTCTTAGCTATGCTCAGATTTATTCTTTCCTTTCTCTTTTAAACATTACATGAGAGCCATGTTAGAGACGCCAACATTTCTGGCAGTGGAGGAGAGGAGAATGGTTCTTTATTACCTGGAGATCCTAGCCCCATTCATCACCCAGAATGGACACACTAACATCACTGAGAGACAGAGAGGAGCCCTGCAGAGCAAGCAACAAACGGCCAACTAATCGACTATCTTGAAGATGACCACTCAAACTAGAGACAAATCGATCCAGCTAGCTTTATGCAACTACTCGCCTAGATTTCTCCTCAACTAAGAGTGTTTGGTTTCGCTCAGATGCCCTGCTGCTTTCAAGAGTGATTGACTTGCTCTCCGCTTCACTCTGTGATGCACAGATCCAGTTGCTGTGGGTTTTCTTTAGACTTGTGACTTAATGCAAATGAAGGCAGAGGTTGGGAAGCTGTTGAGGATTAAAAATTTGACCTAATTTTTTAATGGTACAACTAGCTTTTAATTTAACATTAGAAAAAACAAAGGAAGGAAAGAAAAAAGCTGTATCATCAATCCATGCAGATGTCAGTTACTGTTTGGTTAACACTGGCTTTTTATTGCACCTAAAACTCTTAAGATGTATTTTGAAATTATTTACTCTCCTTTGTAATTCGAGTTAGCAAGACCAGCCTTTCTTAACACGAGAGTGTTCTTTAAATATCTGTCACCATTTGGAAGGCTTCCTCCCTTGTGAAGCCTATAATTATAACTTTTACTGTATTATACTGCTAAGTTTATTTTAGATGAAAAAGTTTTTGGCTCTTTGGCCATAGTCACTGAAAATAGGCTGTCAGAATGAATGAGACTACCAGAATGAAAGAAGAAAGGCTGGGCACATCTACTCTTCTTATGATTTCAGTGCAAGGAGAAAGCTTTCCACTTACAAGTAATCAGGTGTCATGGGTTGAATGTGGCCTGCCAGAAAGATGTATCCAGGTCCTAACTCTGGAAACTGAATGTGACCTTATCTGGAAAAGGGATTTTTGCAGATGTAATTAAGTAAAGAATTTTAGGATGAGATCATTCCGAATTATCTCAGTGGGTCCTAAGTTCAGTGACAAGTATCTTTATAAGAGACACCTAGACAAGAGACATAGGCAGAAGGCCATGTCAAGACAGGGGCAGAGACTGGAGTGAACCAACCACAAGTCAAGGAATGCCTAGGGCCTCCAGAAGCTAGAAGAGCAGAGGCTGAGTCTCCCTGTGTGAACCTTCCAAGGAAGCATGGCCCTGATAATGCCTTGATTTAGACTCTGGATTCTAGAACTATGAGACAATAGATTTCTATTGCTTTAAGCCACTCTGGGTTTTGGTAATTTGCTACAGCAGCCCTGGGAAAGTAATGCAACAGCTGTGTGATCTTGGGTGCATTACTTCCTCTCCCTGGGCCACTTAATCCCCATTTGCTAGATAAGAGTGATAACACCTACCTGCTGGATTGTAATGAGGATTAAACTTAATATAATATAAGAAACCCAGTGCTTAGTTGGTGTTCAATAAACAGTAGTTGAAATTATGCTGTTGTTGTTGTTTTTAATACTATCATGTCACCAAAATTAAAAAGAAGCAATAATCAGAGACCCAAGAAGGCTTGGAGACTCTACTTTTTTTCACAAGATATGCTATAAAAGGCTGAACTGTTTTATTCTCCCTGTGATGGGCAAAGTTTAAAATATTAAAAGTTTGCATTCAGGGAATTTTTAAATGACCTCCATCTATACTGAGATACATACTAAATGCTAAACTCAGTAAATATTAAACTAAAGAAAGCAGTCAAGGAAACAGGTATAATTAAACTGGTGTTACAGTCTATTAATCCCCTTTACAGGAACAAAACAATGGGCTTTCCATGAAAGAAACCTAACTTGAACCACTGTCTAAAAATATTGTGAGAATGGAGTCTAATGTGGTTAGCCAGTCATCCTTCTCATGTCAAAAAAACTCTAGTCTGGTTAAGCTCAATGGATTCCCAATTTCAGGAAGAAATCCAATCTCCCTTTCTTGCTTGCATGTCCTCTCAAAGCATTCCTTCACCCTTTTATTCCAATTATTAGCATCTATTTTCACTTCCCTCATTTCCACCACAGCCATCCTAGTCCACGCTCCCAAAAACTCTCTCGTGAATGATGGTCGCCATCTCCTAGCAGACCCTATTATTCTCATGTGTGCAACTCTGTAGACCATTTGCATGCAGCAGCCAGAGTGAATAAACTTTTGGAAACATAATCACTCCATGCCAGCTCAAAGCTCCCCAGTGGCTTCCCATAACACTTGGAACAAATTCCAAGTGTCTCACCCCAGACTCCAAAGCCAATATTATCAGTATCCACTCTCTGCCTCTCCCTCTGGACAGTCACACGGTTTTCTTTCTGCTCCCCAAATTCTTGTATCTCATTCCCTCCTTTGGGACTTTCCTGCAGTTAGTATCACCCCTGGCAAGGCAATTTCTTCCCTTTACTATGGCTAGCTTCCTCAGAAAGGCTATCTTTGACCATCAATCTCTTGCAATCCCATCACTCTGTTTAATTTTCTTCTTAGCATTTATCGCCATCCAAATCACTGTTCATTCATTTGTTCATTTGGTTTCTGTCTGCCTCCCAATGTAGAATATGAACTTCTTGAGAGCAGGGACTCTGCCCATCTTGTTCACTGCTGTGTCCTTGTTGCTTTGAAGAGTGCCTGGCTCATATAAAGATATAAAGTGATCCAAAATGTTTATTGAACATTCAAACAGTAGCAGCAAACAGCAAGAAGGAGCTCAGAAGTGATCTGTCAGGAAAAATACCAAAGCTTTTTCCACCATACCAACTTTTTCTAAATTTCCATGATCACATGCACATACCACATCCACATATTATATACCACAACATACCACCAAACCACATACACCATACTATGATGCATGCAACATTCTTCTCTAAATCCACTCAGATTTTCTCTAAATACATTCATTTTATAATTTTTATCTCATGAGTTTTATGTGATGGCTGTATTTTTCTACCTACATTTTTGTAAAAGCTTTATTTTTAATTTAGCTTTATTGAAAGTACATATATTTATGGTATACACAGAATGTTTTAAAATATATATACACTGTGGAATGGCTAAATCAATCTAGATACAACATGCATTACCTCACATACTTAAAATTTTTTGCAGTCCCTTAATACATTTTAAATATACAATGCATTATTAGTTATAGTCACCATGTCATACATGAGATCTATTGTAAAATTGCTTTATCGAGATATAATTCACATCCCATATATTCAGTTCACCCATTTAAAATGTGCAATTGAATGGATTTTATTTGTTCACAGATATGTACAACCATTACTACAGTAATTTGGGAACATTTTAATCACTACTCATTTACTTTTTTTTGAGAGAGAGAGTCTCGCTCTGTTGCCCAGGCTGAAGTACAGTGTTGTGATCTCGGCTCACTGCAAACTCCACCTGCCAGGTTCAAGCCATTCTCCTGCCTCAGCCTCCCTAGTAGCTGGGACTACAGGCACATGCTACCATGCCTGTCTAATTTTTTTGTATTTTTAGTAGAGATGGGGTTTCTGCATGCTGGCCAGGCAGGTCTCGAACTCCTGACCTCATGATCCGCCCGCCTCAGCCTCCCACAGTGCTGGGATTACAGGCGTGAGCCACCACGCCCAACCTCATTCAATTTTAAAAGTGCTCATCTACATTCTCTCTGTGGGCAGCTTGCCAACCAACAGCATAAAAAGTACCTTCCTTGGCCAGGCGCGGTGGCTCAAGCCTGTAATCCCAGCACTTTGGGAGGCCGAGACGGGCGGATCACGAGGTCAGGAGATCAAGACCATCCTGGCAAACACAGTGAGACCCCGTCTCTACTAAAAAAAATACAAAAAAAAAAAACCAGCCGGGCAAGGTGGTGGGTGCCTGTAGTCCCAGCTACTCGGGAGGCTGAGGCAGGAGAATGGCATAAACCCGGGAGGCGGAGCTTGCAGTGAGCCGAGATACGGCCACTGTCCTCCAGCCTGGGTGACAGAGCAAGACTCTGTCTCAAAAAAAAAAAAAAAGTACCTTCCTTTTGGAAAGACTGCTTGACACTGAGTATCTGGGGTAAAGAACAAGGTAGGGGTGGTTGGGTTTCCCATGATGTGTCAGGCCTATGGTTTGGGAAGACAGGAATGAGTTAGAAAGGGTAAGGGCCTATGAAGCAACACTATAGGACTCTGTGGTTTGTGGAGAAGCCTGGGGTCAGGAAAGAAGCCAAGAGCAAAGTCTTTGGTTTGAGGTATTCAGGGTATAGATCATGGTAGGAAAAAAAAGAGAAAGAAAGAGAGAGAAAAGTCGAGATTGGGACTCAAGGCTGAGAGGTGGGCTTTTCTTAGGGGCAGAGGGGAGGGTATCAATTTCGGGAAGACACTTGTAGCAAGAGGGAGCAGAGTACTTACAATAGATCAGACCAGTCTCCCTGCTCATTCACATTCTGTCTGGTTGGCCCTTAGGAGTTAAGGGCCCATTCAGTCCTTTGAGTGCATTTTTTCACCCCTCATCCTGCAGAAAGTGGCTGTTCAGTGACATTGCTGCATTCTTAGGAAACCAACACCCAGACCCTAGCTGCCTCCTTCACCATTCCTGGTGCCACCCCAGGAAGGTCTAGCAAAACCTGCAGAAAGGAGCCTAAAAGCTCCATTCAGACTATGAAAACTTCACAAGACAAAAATAGTATACCCAGCCTTTAGATGTTAAATATTGATAGGAATGGCATGATTTCTGCATTGGCATCATTTGGACAAAAGCATGCTTGCTGAGAGATCAAGCCCTCTTTGCGTTATAGGAAGCAACGTGATAAACATCAGATAAATATAGTGTTGGCACATGGAGCTTTCATTTCTACTCTTCTGACACCAGACACTCTGTTGCCATGGAAATTCTTCCATCACTGCACAAACACAGCCTTCCTTCCAGAGGTGCAGAAGCACCAAACATGCCTGCATTTGAGAGGTCAAATTTGGCCAAATGTTGTCCTTCTACCCCATATAGAGCATGCCTCTCACGTGCCTGACATTTGAGTCTTCTGGCCTCATGATCAAGGATTTTGTCACATTAAGGAAGCCTTTTAAAAAGAGTACCTTCTCCTTTGCTGAAGAAAGCAATCTCTCTGTCTTGTGTCCTCCCAACCATCAAAGGAAGGTGTGGTGCCTCATTTGCTTCAAAGAACCCAGCACCTGCTAAGGATCTGCCTATCCTGCCTCTGAGTCTTGGGGAGCAAGCTCTTGAGATGTTTCAGAGCTGTTTATCTATTAGGAAGGCATCCAGTTCTATCTTAAAAATATTTGTTTGACATACATTGAGCAAGACGGCTAGTTCCCAGGCATCTTTTAAGGTTTCCTAGAACACACAAAAAATGAACTCAGCTCAACACTTGCTTCAATGTGTTCAGTAATACATTTTTTTAAACCATGTTACCAGTCAACAAAGTATTATTTCTAGGCTTTCTGATTAGATCTCATAAGACCCCAGAGGTAGGTAATGCTGCTTTTTGTACCACTTACTCAGTGAGCCTCAGAAACATCAAACCAATATCTCGTGATTCCAAAGTCCTTGCTTAGAGCACATCACACATCCTCAGAGAACCACACTGTCTGACAGAATAGGATCAATGACGGAGGAGAACAAAACAAGATGGCTTTGGGGATGTATTATAAATGAGGTAAAATAAATTGCATGTTTTAGGAAAATCATGGGGAAGGTAGTATTTGATGAATGGGAGGTTTGAAAGTAGAAATCAGGAGATAGATTCCTAGCCAGAGGGAACAATTACAGGTTTCTCCAAAGTTTGGCTTCTCTGATACAGAGTAAGGGAGAAGTTTTCCTAAAGACTTGCCCACATTTGGTCCATGCATGCTTTAAATTCATATTGTGAGGATTAAATGAGTTAATTCACTAAAGACCTTGGTACTATGACTAATGCAAAATTAGCGGTGAAACTGTTATCTACAGGATGGATCTTTGATTCCACCAAATGAAGATATTAATGATCATTGAATTTCTTCCCATCCTAGTTAACATTTATGTCTTAAGAGGGAAAAACTGTATTTAGGAAAAAAATAAGTGGCCAAAAATCTGTTTTGACTTCAATTTTATGTGTGTTTCTTTTTTTTTAACTTACTGACTGGAGAATGAACTTCATAATGTCAAGACAGTGAACTGGTTCAAATAAGCTTACATAATTGATACAGAAGGTAGGTGTCTACTAACATATACCATCCCCACTCACAAACCCAGATCTAAGGACAAATCATTTTTAGCCATCACAAAGCTCATGCACGTTAATATCTTTAATTCATGTCAACAAACCATATTGAGTGCTTCAATATCTACATTATCGCCTTACTCCAAAACAACTCATACTTAAGGAATTCTTAGGACTTGACGCACCTTCAAGATGAAAATTCTTTTCTGGTTTGCCAAGGTGAGGGAAGGGCCTTGTGCTTTATAAACAAGATGCATGTGTCACACTGATTTGCTTTTACATATCACTACCTTTTTGGAATGCAAAGAGAATAGAAGAACAAAAATCATTAAGACACACACACATACATACACACACACACTTAAAATTAACCCAGCTTACATTGTACAACCAAAGCTGCAGGACAGAGAATCACAAGCAACATAGACATCCATGCTTGAAGAAGTCACTTGCCTCCTGACACCGGGATACCTCTGTCCTCAAAGGTATAGAGAATATCTTCTCAATGGCTGCAGTCTGAGAAAAGGTTACACTTCGGAGGTTATTGATTTGCTACAATTTATAGAGTTCTCCAGAACCTTGCCAGTAGGATTAATAGGTTAATCCCCTTGAGGCATCAAAACAAAGTCCTCTTGATATGGTTTCCTGTTGGGTACAGCAGACCAGATGTATCATGGCCACAAGACTTCTCAAGAAAGTCCTGACAACGTCCACTAGCAAAAGCTGACAATGAAGGAGAAGAAATGTCAATTAGAAAACTACACTACTCTGTGGTCGATGTGGCAAAAAGCCTCTCTCATCTCCAGATCTCTTCGGAGATCACTAGGATAGGAGATTTTGCCTTCATAAGGGAGGCATTGACTCTTTGAGAACAACCTAACTCATGTTCAGAAATAGTATAGTGTGATGGTTAAGCCCTCAGGCTCTGAGACCAGGTTGCCTGGATACAAATGCTGGGTTTGTAATTTAATCACTGGGGGACTCTGGGCAAATCTCTTAGCCTTTCTGTGCTTTATTTCCCTCATTTATAGAAAAAGGTTATTATGAAGATTAATGAGTGACTTCAATAAAACACTGTTTACTAAACAAAATGTGTTAAATATGTTATCTATTATTATTTAAGCTCTGAGAAGGCAGGGAACAATGTAATATTTTCTAAGGTATTTACATTAAAAAGTATCTAAATGTTTTTGTTTAATTTTGTTTTATATCAAGGAGTAAGTACCACTTACGTAGAAAACTAGTTGCTTAACTAAACATAAAAAACAATAATTAGTGCATGTTAATATGTGCCAGGGACTGTCCTAAATATATATAGCAGAGAAAAGAAACAAACAAGAAGATAAACATTTCTACTTTCGTGGAGCTTACAAATTTTGGGGGAAACACGCAATAAACAAGATAAATAGGAAAAATGGATGGCAAGTTAGACAGTATTAAGGTCTAGAGAGAAAAAGAGATACAGGGAATGGGTATAGGAAATCTCTTGCATATAACCATTTAATCAGTCAACTCTAGTGAACACCTATGGAGACAGCCAGGATTGTGCTGGCCTTCTATATGTATAATATATACCCTGATTAGGTGAAATAAATGAGGTATCATTGGAAGTGTATACAGCTCCTGTTAGTAAGATGGGAACAACAGTGAGTTATGCTGGAAAAGTCAAGCTACAGCCAGCCATCTTTGGCTTGTCATACCTGTAACTTTTGTAGACATACGTTCCATTTGCAGATGACTCTGCTGTTTTGATATGACCTCTTATCCTTTCTCTACAACTAGACAGGAACCCTCCTATTCCTGAGCATAGCACAGGGTAATGTGTATTCTGTGTGGGATCAGCCTCCAGTGGTCCATTATACTTGTATTTGCATCTTTTGAGTTCTATTGTCCACTGTTGGGTGGCCCAAGTTCTCCTGCAATTGCTGAATTATCCATGGAACTCTATCCCAGAACTTCGGATGGAGGCTGGGAATTATGGGTCGAGGGATAGAGTCAGGGATATTGAAAGTCACAGGCTCTAATTAAAAGAAAAAGATGATTTAAAAATGAGTATGAGGCAGCAAAGATGAAAGATGAAAAACCTCTGATGATCTGAGGTCAGTTATTTGTTAAGAAAACATTAACTGAGTACCTGGCATTTTGCAGGGGCACTGGGAACTCAACAGCAGAAAAAAGGAGATGTTTTCTATATTTCCAGATCTTTCAGACTAAAATAAACTGTGCACATGCTGTCACAACAATATTTAACATTTGAATAGGTTTAACAGTTTAAAAAGCCCTCACTTGATCTTCAAATAGCCCCATGAAAGTAAGTGCTATTATCCCCGTTTTAAATGAGGACACTCAGATCCAAAGACTAAATAAGGAAGTCAGAAGGTAAGGAGGCCATTTAAGTCATCATTATAATGGGAAATTGACAGCTCAAGTTATTTTTATAGTAAAAGGATTGACCTCTCTGCTCCTCTGGAGCTAAGGAAATATCATACTTTTAGAAACCAGGCAAAAGCAGGGATAAATTTAGCCCATATATAACTTGTCCAGTACGAAAACAAAAAGTTCTCCGTGCAGGTTGATAGAGAGGTCAGGGATTGTGTGGACAGAAGAACATCCACACAATTTCCCCAAAGGCAAACTTCCACGGGGGAGCAGTAGAGGACTCTACCTTCCAATCACCAGGATTGAAATCACTCTCCAGGAGGCAAGGTCTAGTGGCGACAGGTGGCATCAATTTCATCCCATGGTGATGAGAGGGAAGGGAGAGATGGAGGTGGGAGGAAGTGAAGGGGAAAGCATGAAATCCTCCATGCTATAGCAAGCCCTGGGAGAGCACTCTCTCATGGCCTCTAACAGCTCTTTGCAGGCGGTACTATCAACAAGTTAGGTATTAGTACATGCACACAGATGAGAAGCAGAGTTCAGGGAGATGACAATAATTCCCATAACATTCTTGTTGGCGCTGGGCAGGTCAGATGTCAAATGGCAGTCTCTTGGACTTTGTGAGTTTCTGTTACCTACCAGCTCTGGGCTCTGAAGGGATGTATACAGGGTGGCCGCTACCCTCACAGAGGATGTTTCCAGCCGTCTCCTGGAAGAAAGGTAGACACTGGTTCAGGAAATGCTTGGAGAGTTTGACCACAAGTAATAGTTCAGAGGAGGGAGAAGCCACCTGGATCATCTCGAAGGTGCTGAGACCCTTCTCAAAAGTTCCTCAGTCTTGCAGAAGCTCAGGAGTAATCCAAGCAGATCAGTAGAATGCTTTTAATGGAACCAAATATCATCAAAGAAACAAGCTTCCTCTCCTAGTACCATCCATCAGCCGTTTCCATGTGATGACGACAGAGGGTGTGAATCTCCAAAGCATTCACTTTTGAGTCGGAAGGCAGAAAGGTTCAGGGAAGTGGCATTTGACCTTGTCTATAGCTCTGATTTCATTTCATGAATATTTTATCTACTTCAGTATTAGTCATTAAGTGGTAACAACTGTCTCTATCTTCTTTGTCCTCACTGTGTCTCTGCCTCTCAAGCTCTTCTCCTGTTTTCCTTCTTTCCTTCTCTCTTCTCTGTCCATTCTTTATGTCTCCGGTTTTCTTTCTGTGTTTTTCCTCTGTCAGTCTTCCCTTTTCTTTCTCTACCTTTCATACTTTGCTGCTCACTCATCATCTTATCTCGCTGACTCTCTGTTTGCTCTCTCTCTCCCCATACCTGCCACATATACACTCCACTCATCTTTCTTTCCCCTGTCCCATTACTGGAGCCCTTTCTTTGGAATCAGAAAGGTAACTAAATCTACAGACTTCTTAGTCACATATCACATATGACAATGCCCATTATAGAAAATGTGAGGGGCTGGAGGATGCCCCAATCCCAGAAAGCCAGGAGCCAGAAAAGGCAACCTAGAAGTTTACAAGTATAGCAGGGCTCAGATCTGAAGGCTCCAACATGCTCCTGTCATTAACAACCCAGCAGGCAGCCCATGCAGGAATCCAGCACAGACATGCAATTCATTTAACAGGACATAACTCTCTCTGGTGCCACAATTTCACCAGGGACGGAAGTGCCCTTGAGCTCTCTGTTCCTCCATACTTTGTCTTGGTTTCCACTTAGAATTCTCCCAACTCAAAATATCATTTAAATTAAGAGTTTGGGAGAAGAGAATCAGAAACATCATCTCTACTCTACCTGCCCAGCAACTCATCTCATTTTCATCTGACTTCTCTTTTCCCTAAGACTTAACAGAAAGAAAGTCAGTAGGGAAAGAGATTATATTTTATGAGTTATGATAACAGACCATGAAATGGAATTAAATTGATGCCTGTGGATTGCATCAGTTGGGAGCAATTATATGTTTCATAAATGAAACATTTGGGTTCAACAGAAGGTTGTCACAGTGCCAAATCTCAATGGAGGGGAGAATAACGATAATACTGAACATTGTCTCAATGGAAACTTAAATAGCCTCTTTCTTCCCATTCTATAGATGGGAAAATGAAGTACAGAGAGTTAGTATACTTAAGGTCATCCAAAAAACAATCATTGCAGTTGGTATTAGAACTTGGCAGTGTGTCTCCAGGGCAAAGGTTATTTTCCACCTCCACTATATTGCCTGGGGTATGATCAGGGATCACCCTCTTTGTACCCCTTTGTGCCCTTGTGTGTAGGCTACATGTATGTGAATCAGGGAGAGATATTGTACAGTCACTTAAAAAATATGTCAACGTCTCTTTATCTTCCTCTACACCAACACTGTTCAATAGAACTATGTGAGCTACATATGTATCATTAATTTTTTATGATTTATCTTATGTAACCCAGCATATTTAAAGTATTGTCATTTTGACATAAAATCAACACAAAGTTATTGTTGAGATATTTTAAACTGTTCTGTTCATTTCAAGTTTCATAGTGTGTCCGGAGTTGGCTCCTTCCAGTGGGTTCGTGGTCTCACTGACTTCAGGAATGAAGCCATGAACCTTTGCAGTAAATGTCACCACTCTTAAAGGTGGCATGGACCCAAAGAGTGAGCAGCAGCAAGATTTATTGTGAAGAGCAAAAGAATAAAGCTTCCACAGTGTGGAAGGGGACCCCAGCAGGTTGCCACTGCTGCCTGGGGTGGCCAGCTTTTATTCCCTCATTTGTCCCCACCCATGTCCTGCTAATTGGTCCATTTTACAGAGTGCTGATTGGTGCATTTTTACAGAGCACTGATTGGCGCATTTTACAAACCTCTTGTAAGATGGAAAAGTTCTTCAAGTCCCCACCCGACCCAGAAGTCCAGCGGACTTCACCTCTCAATCCGCCCTCTAGACAGAACACCCTAACTGCTGTGGGGAATTGGGTGGTGACCACTCTAGCTACTCCCTGCTAGATAGGGGCAAAGAAGGGGCCCTGCAGTTGTAGTGTCCTCCAGAGGGGAACTCTCTAGGCCAGTCAAAGGACCAGTGGGTCAATCCAGGGTCCTTTGTAGAAGTTGTTAGTTGAGCACATTTGGGGTTCCATTTGTAAGGCCATCTGTAGCTTGATGGCCTTGATCCTGGAGGAAACAAATTTGTCAAGGAGGTTAAAAATACAAGACCAGGGGCAACCCTTCTGGGTCCCCTTCCACCGCGTGGAAACTTTACTTTTGCTTTTGTTTTACTTTCGCTTTCACTTTAATAAATCTTGCCACCGCACACTCTTTGGGTCCGTGCATTTCTCTAATCAAGCTGTAACACTCACCGCTGCAATTCATGGCTTCATTCCTTGAAGTCTGTGAGACCACGAACCCTTCAATCGAGCAAAGACCTTCAATCGGGAGAAGACCTCTTGTCTCATTTCTGGGGGCCCACCAGGGATTTCTCCAAAGCAGTGAGTAACATTGGACCCCTTTTACTTGCTATTCTGTTTTATCTTCTCACTAGAAATTGAAGGAAAACACCAGGCACCTGTAGGCCATTTAAAAGCAATGAGCATGGCCCCCGGACTTAAGACATGGGTGTGAGGCTTTCTGGGAAAGGGCTTTCTAACAACCTCTGGCCCTCCAGGCTGGGAGCATTGGTTTGCCTGGAACCAGTTCCACCTTTCTCTACCTTTCCTGGGAAAAGCCAAGGGCTGGCTAGAGGTGGAAAACTGTTGCCCGAACTCCCGACACTGACCCAGTGGAGATCATGGCACAGCAAGAAGCCTCTAGTCTGCAGCCGCCCATGCGTGCATTCCCTGCCTTTTCTGACCCAGCCTCCTGGGTCCTGATGGCCTCAGGGAAGACATCTTCTTGAGGCCCTATCTTCTAGGATCTTTCCTACCCCTGAGTCTAAGAATCTTTTGGCTAGGAGCCTAAGTTAAGTGGAGTGACAATCCAAAGACCCTTGCCTATGGTGCCCCCAGGCTTATTCTTATGCAAATAGGTATCAGTATACTTATATGAGACCTGTCCCTCATAACCTGTCCCCTAGGCACTATCCAGGACATCAAAAGGCATGTGAGTGGCTGACAGAAGGCTTAGAACATTTTCCTTTTTGTGGCCCTAAACTTACTCCAGATGGTAGAGGCCACTTTAATTGCCACCTTTCCTGTCTGGGATCAGCTATTAGAACTGCAGAACTTCTCCACTCGAAGCTGTCAGACATATGGGCCAAAAACAATATAATAGACAATAGGTCCCCCTATTCAAGTCCAAAGGTCAATGAATATCCTTAGGAGGGCAAATAGTGAACAGAAAATTTGGGTACAAAAAGCACTGTCCCAACCCTGGTCCTCCAATTTGCCACTGCCTACACTAAAACTGTTGTGCTTCAGTGCCATTTTCAAGGAATTTATCTTGCTGGAACAGCTCCAAGCCCAGAAATATGCTAACTGGTGCCTTGTCTCTAAACTCAAAATACACCCCGAATCTAAGACCCACTCGCAGATGCAAAGGAAACTGTGGGCACGCTGGTAAGGAGCCACTAAAATCCAGCAGCCCTGGCCCCCTTTTTTCTGGCTAAAAAAAAGGGCAGGAAATGAGTGTGGGCAAAACTGCTACATTGGTAAGTGCAATTAAATCCGATAAGCAGGGTTCCGTGGGTGATTGTGCACCCTGGAAAGAAAAGGACACTAGAACCATAGAGGATGCCCTAGGACTAGTGCTCAGTAGGGGATGACTAGCAGTGCAAGCACTCCTATGTTCTCCCTTCAGATGGGAGATGTTCCCTCAAAAGTGAAGCCACCCCTGAGGTGTATTCTGGATAATTGGGACCAATTTGATTTACATCTTACGGGGATCCTTAAAGCCTACCCCCACACCCACGTCTCCCCACGGCTCCCCCTCACACTAGTAAGGACTCTCCTTTGGCCCTAACAGCCCAAAAGGAACCAGACAAAGCGAGTGTCAAGGAACCAAAAGGCGCCAATGACCCTCAATTGTGCCCCCTCCAAGCTGGAGGAGGAGGAGACTTTGGCCCAGCACGAGTACATGTCCCGTTTTCCCTCTCAGACTTAAAACAGATCAAACTGGACCTAGGAAAATTGTCAGATAATCCTGATGGATACATAGACCTCTTATAGGGATTAGGAAAATCTTTTGATTTAGCATGGTGAGATATTATGTTGTTGTTAGGTCAAACATTAACTCCCAACAACAACAAAAAAAAGGCTGCCTTAGCTGCGGCCCAGGAGTTTGGGGATCTCTGGTACCTAAGCCAGGTAAATGATAAAATGATATCAGAAAAAAGGGAACAATTCCCCATAGGCCAACAGGCGGTTCCCAGTGTGGATCCCACTGGGACCTTGATTCAGAGCATGGAGACTGGAGTTGCAGGCATTTACTGACTTGTATACTAGAGGGATTAAGATAGACCAGAAAAAAAAGCCAATTAATTACTCAATAATGTTCACCATAACATAGGAAAAGGAAGAAAACCTTATGGCAATTTTAGAGAGGCTAAGGGAGGCATTAAGAAAGCATACCTCCTTGTCACCTGACTCTATTGAAGGCCAACTAATTTTAAAGGATAAGTTTATCACTCCGTCAGCTGCAGACATTAGAAAAAAACTTCAAATGTCTGCCCTGGGCCTCGAGCAAAATTTGGAAACTCTATTGAATTTGGTAACTTCGGTATTTTATAATAGGGATCAGGAGGAGCAGGCTGAATGAGACAGACGAGACAAGAAAAAGGTTGCCGCCTTAGTCATGGCTCTCGGGCAGATGAACTTTGGTGGCACTGAAAGAAAGAAAGGCTGGGCAAGCAACCTGCCTAACTGGGCTTGTTCTCAGTGTGGCTTATAGGGGCATTTCAAAAAGGACTGCCCAAACAACAATAAGCTCTCCCCTCGTCCATGTCCCTTGTGCCAGGGGGACCACTAGAAGGCACACCACTGCCCCTGAGGGTGAAGGTCCTCTGGGCCAGAGGCCACTAACCAGATGGTCCAACAACAGGACTAAGAGTGTCCAGGGCAGGTGCCAGCCCATGCTGTTTCAGTCGGGGAATACTGGGGCTTAATCGCTTGGAGAGGGTTATTACATACCAAAGGTTCTTCCATAGGTATTTCTAATGGGAGTTTCCACCTGGCAGCAATTTTGGCCTCAGTGTCTACCCGATGGATTCCTTCTGCTTTTTCTCCTTCACCTTTTTGATGGCTTTGGCCGTGTAAGGCTGCCGCATCCTTGGGTTGTTGTACTGCATGCAAGAACTCCATGATTTCCTTATGGTGTTTAATGGGGGTTCCCCCAGAGGTTAGGAGCTCCCTTTCTTTCCATATTGCAGCATGGGCATGTAGGATTAGATAACCATACTTGCCATATGTATACACATTTATTCTTTTTCCCTTTCCCAGTTCTAAGGCTCGGGTAAGCACCACTAGTGCTTACTAGCTAGACTGCTAGTTGGGCGCTGGTCCCTGGGGGAAGAGGCTTACTTTCAAGTACTGTTACAAAGTGCTGATTGGTCCATTTTACAGAGTGCTGATTGGCCCATTTTACAAACCTTTAGCTTGACACAGAGGGCTGATTGGTGTGTCTTTACAGAGCACTGATTGGTGCATTTTACAAGCCTCTTGTAAGACAAAACATTTCTTCAAGTGCCCACCTGACCTAGAAGTCCAGCTGGCTTTACTTCTCAATAGCACATGGCACTATGAACTAGCCACATTGCAACAGCCACTTGTTGGATGGTGCGGCATTCAACTGAAAGTTCTACATCCTGGGAAGCTTTGGAAAACATCAATACCTAGGCCCCTTCAAAGGTCTATTAAATAGGAAACTCTGGAACCAGGGCCAGGCCTTGGTGTTTGTTTGTTGAAATACCAGGACGCCTTGAAGATGTAGCCAGACAGTCAACTCTTAGAGAAAAATCTCTTTTTCTTATTCCCCATGTATGTGGATTACTTTGCATAGACCCTATACATTAGTAGGCATTCAAAATATATTTCATGAACAAATTAGTGGGTTTGGATTTGCATTTAGATGTCCTGAGTTTTAGTTCTGACTCTGCCTTGATGTGTGGTCATGACTTGATGCCGATAATGGCTCTCTGAGCCTAATCTTTCTCATTAACAGCAGCAATCCCTCCATTCACTGCTCCCTTAGCCCCTTCTGTCTCTGAAATTAATAACTCCCACATATGTGCCGAGTACCTACTACACCAAGCACAGCCCAGCAGTGCATGCCCCTTTCATCAGGTCTTCACCTCCATCTGAAGTCCATGGCCTGGAATCCACAATTACAGGGAACCCTCCTGCATTGCACTTGCTGGACACATGTAATCACCGTGTTGGTGGCATCTCTACAGCCACAGGAAATTTAAATTGCATCTTTTGAGTCTTAATATGATGCTTCTGGGCCATTTCACATGCAGCTCCTGAGATAAAGGCATCTACTTGGCATGCATAGCAGTTACACTAATAACAGGGGGATGGTGACATGCCACTGTTTATAGCATAAGAGCAGATGCATCTCTCTGAGCTTCAAGTTCTGCTTTCAGAGAGGAATGGAAAGATGCCTTTCTATGTGTGTGTCATTTGCATCTGTGGTTCTGTGGAAACATGAGAAAAGGTATTGTGAGCCTTAAATTAAGTCCAGGTACCCTGAAATATTAGGGAATTAGTTTGTTAATGTATCAAAGGACAGGAAGGAAAGCAAGAGAGGGAAGGGATGCTATAATGAGAATTCGGGGTAAATCCAAACTCTGAGCAGAGCATCAGACTTATGATGTACACTCCATCAATGTCAGCATATGCAGCAGCACCAGCAGTACCAATGACTGCACCAGCACCACCAGCACTAGCACAGGTAGCACCAGCGCCAGCACCAGCAGCATTAGCACCTGCACAAGCAGCACCAGTGCCTGCACCAGCACCAGTGCCAGCAACTGCACTAGCAGCACCAGCACCTGCACCAGAACCAGCACCTTCGCCAGCACCAGTAGCACAAGCATCACCAGCACCAGCAGCACCAGTAACTGCATCAGGAGCATTAGCACCATCAGCACCTGTATCACGAACAGCACTAGTAGCAGCAGCACCAGTACCACAAACAGGACCAGCAGCACCTGCACCAGCACCACTGGCACCAGCACTGCCAGCAGCAACAGTACCAGCAGCATCAGCAGCAGAACCTACACCAGCAGCAGCAGCACCAGTATCAGTACCACAAGTAGCACCAGTGCAAACACCAGCACCAGTACCAGCAGCAGCACCAGCACCAGCACCATAATCTGCACCAGCAGCACCAACACCAACACTAATAGCACCAGCAGCAGTAGCAGCACCATCAGCAGGGGCAACAGCATCAGCACTAGCAAAACAAGAATCACAGGCACAGCCAGCACCAGCAGCATCAGCGCCACCAGCACCTGCAGCTCCAGCAGTACCAGCACCAACAGCACCAGCACCTGCACCAGCAGCACCAACACCAACAGCACCAGCACCTGCACCAGCAGCACCAACACCAGCAACACTGGCACCAGAAGCTGCACCCCCCTGCATTCCTGGTTCTCAGCATAGCCCTTAGGGCTTTTCCTGTGCCCCCTGCACACTGGAGTAACAGTAGTTCCTTTAGTGGACTATAGTCTCTCAAAGTTCCTTGTATTTGCACATGCTCTTTCCATGTTCTTCGCTTGCTAAATTATGCCCATTCTTTAAAGTTTACTTGGATACTACCTCCTCCAGAAAGTGTTTTTTGGACACTTCAGCAAGCCTAGGCAGGATTAGAGATTTTGCTTTTGTGTTCATCCAGTATCCGGGCTCACTCTTATTGCAACTATCATCATAGAGTGCAAATCCCAAGTACTTCCTTCCCAACAGATTGTCATCTCACTAAGAGTAGGAATAGTATCTTTTGTCTCTGCGTGCCAAACACACTGGGTGGAACATGGCTTTTAATGTGAAGATTGGAGAAGCAAGGGAGGAAGGAAAGGAAGAAACATTTACTGAATGAGGTATATGAATAAGTTACAGACTAAAGTATGTCTCCCCAAATCTATATGTTGAAGCTTTAACTCCCAGTGTCACTGTATTTGGAGATAGGGACTTTAAGGAAGTAATTAAGGGTAAATGAGGGCATAAAGGTAGAGACTTAATTCACTAAAACTAATGTCCTTATAAGAAGAGGAAGAGCTGCATGCATACAAGAAAGATGTATGGGGAGATTGCAAGGAGGAGGTCATCTACGAGCCAGGAAGAGAGGCCTTAGGAGAAACGAATCCTACTGACACCATGATCTTGAACTTCCAGCCCCCAGAACTATGAGAAAATAAATTTCGCCACCCAGTCTGTGTTGTTTTGTCATGGCAGCCCAAGCAGACTGATAAAGTGAGTAATAGAAGTCTTGATCCTCAAGGTATAGATAAGAGAAAAGATGAAAGAAGAAAGAGGGGTGTGTGGAAGCTGTGATGCTAGGACAGTAACCTGCTCAGATGTCCCCTCAACAGAGAACCTGCTTAGAGGAATGAAGGAAGTCCACAGACAGCCTCCAGCTGCTGAGGCTTCAGGATCTACCATGGTGCTCAGGAGACTCAGGCAGCTCCCATCTAATGACTAAGCACTGTGAGGACACTAGAGCTAGGCCAGTTTCACCCAGTGCAAGACTCCTTTAGCAGCTCGTCTTTGTTCCTGGCTTCTCCAACTGACTGCTCTATCAGTGCTGATATGGGTCTGAGGCTCTTCACCCCTCTTCCTCTTTCCCTCTCTGCCCTCATAGTTCTAACCCCCATATCACATTCTGAGCCTCTCCACCTGCTCTGCCTCCATTTCTCCTTATCCTACATGTGCATTTCCCCCAACAAATCTCTCACCCATTTAATTCTGTCCTGGCTTTCTGGAGTACCCAATCTGACAAAGGCTTGGGGAGGGACATTCCTTGAGTACTATTTGTTTTAGAATCATATCCTAATTATATTACTGTATCTAGCAACCTGAAGAGGAAATTTTAGTTTCATGATACAGAGGAGGAAATGAACATGATGGAGAACATCACTGAAATCACACAGCCAGTGATGGAAGAGCTGAATCCCAACTCCAAAAGTGAGGTGGTGTATTGTACCTTCCTCCCATCCCCTTTGTTCCCCCCAAGCCCTGCCCCTGCCTGACACTGTGAGCAGCTCCTTTGAATGCTGGGATGTTCTTGACAAGTTTCCAAGGGGATGTCTCCAAGTGGCTTCCACAACACCAGGTTTCACCCCAGGGGAACATGATGTCAAAGTCATATCCTGAAACCTGAAATATGATCTTCTTTGGGGAAAATGAGAAGCCTTGTTATAATCACTGACAGATTCTTCTTGCCCACTGCACAGATAAAATTGATTCACCGAGATAGTGGTATTGCAGTAAAGAAAGCATTTAGGCCAGGAGCAGTGGTTCACACCTGTAATCCTAACACTTTGGGAGGCCAAGGTGGAAGGATCACTTGAGTCCAGGAACTGGAGACCAGCCTGGATAATATAGTAAGACCACATCTCTACAAGAAAATTTAAAAATTAGCCAAGTATAGTGGTGTGTGCCTGTAGTCTCAGCTAACTGGGAGGCTGAGGCAGGAGGATAATTTGAGCCTGGGAGGCAGAGGTTGCAGTGAGTCAAGATGCTGCTGCTGCACTCCAGCCTGGACAATAGAGTGAGACCTGGCTTAAAAGAAAGAAAGGAAGAAAGAGAGAGAGAGTGAGAGGGAAAGAAGGGAGGAAGGAAGGAAGGGAGGGAGGGAGGGAGGGAGGGAATGGGTGCTGCTGGTTGGATGAGGATGAAATCATAGGGGTGTGGAAGGCAGTCCTTAAGTGCTGGGTCAGCCTCTAGGAGTGGTTCACAGGATTGGTTGAGTCATTAGTCCTGATGAAGTCAGGTGACCACCAGAAATGTAAAAGTCTGAAAAAACATGTCGAAAGATCAATCGTAGTTTCTACAATAGTGATGTTATCTATAGAAGTAATTGAGGAATTTACAAATCTTGTGACCTCCAGAACAATGGCTGGTTATTATTTAACTATGCCTACATCTTGGCAAAATTCAGGCCCCTCTCATAATCCTAATCTTGTGGCCTTTCATTAGTTTTACCAAGGTTGTTTTGGTCCCTGAATGAGGAGAGTGCAGTTTGAGGAAGGAGTGTTATCATCCTTACTTTAAAGTTAAACTATAAATTCCTCCTAACTTTGTCTATGCCCAGGAATAAACAAGGACTGTTTACAGGGTAGAAGCAACATGGAGTGAGCTATGTCAGATTTCTCTTACTGTCATGATTTTGCAAAGGCAGTTTCATAGATAAGAAAAACAAAAGTCAGAAGGTATACAATGTGGAAGAGAAAGGTGTTCTGAAAGTGGGCACCCAACAGGCTAGTCATTACCCAAGAATGCATTGCTTCATAACTCTACTGCTAGGAACTCCACTCACAGTCTTATCTTGCATAAATAATACAACATTTTCACTGGGTATGCTGTTACTCATGCTCATAGCCTCATTGAGAAAGAGGCAGGACAAGAGGGCCTTTCACAGACAATACAAAAACTTAAAGAGCAGGTTCAAGTGAACCCAGCATGTGCCTCAGAGCCACCCAGGAACTTTTGTCAAAATTCATACACCTAGCCTACAGCCCTCAGCTGCCAGCCTGTCTGATCCTGTCATCTCTGGAGAAGCCTATCCAGAGCTCACTACAGTTAAGAATCACTGGTTTTGGATTTTATCAAATAGCTGCTGGCCTAAGCTAGTTAAGTTCAGGTCAACAAACATTTACTGAGCATCTATTATGTAGCGTCATACCAGTTGCCAGCAATACAATTTAAATAAGACATGGTCTCTGGCCTTGGGGAGCTTATAATTTCTAAAGCAAGACAGGCAAATAAACAAGCAATCCAAAGGTGCAACAAGTATTTAAGAGTAAGGACAAGATGCTCTGGGAGAACTTAATGCAGGCTCAGGAAATAGGAAGAAGAAAAGGTTCCTTTTTCCCAAACAGGCAGGAAAAAGAAGTTGTAAGGGGGTCCCAAACATAGCAGATTCTTGAGCAAAGGTCTAGAACAACATGGCTTCTCTTGGGTATATATTACAGCAGCAGTTCTAGAGCATATGGGAAACAATAGGGCATTGCACTAGATAGAACTGAGAGGTAGATCAAGGGTAAAACATGAAGCATGTAGTATGCTAGTCTAAGAACCCAGAAACCTCTTAGTCACCCTTGGCTCCTTCACCTGCCCTGACACTCACTTCCAGCTCTTTATTCTTAATTCTCAGTGCTGTGGCTTGAGCAAAAGCCCATTCATCTCTCTCGGGACTCTCCAGGTCTCACTATGTCCCCACTAGGTTCCACCTCTTATCTCTACCTCCCCTCCAATCCATGGCTCTTGTTGCTGCCAGAGACACTGCTCCAAAATAAACCAATAATGATAATAGTAACAGTAGCTGCTGATAAATATTAAGCATTGCCATGCATTATCTTAAACTGGCTGATATATCTTATTTAATTCTTAAAAATCCTATTAATCTCATTTCACGGATGAAAAAAGGAGGACACAGATGGGTTTTCTCACCTTGCTTAAGGAAAGCCATGTGACTTGTGAAAGATGGAACTCTAATCTCTCGGAGCCTTAATCTCTCAGAGAGATGAAGTGATTATTTCAATTATTATTTCAGGAGCCTATCCTAATGAGGCTGAAGAAACATGGCCCCAAAATATGACCGTAGGAGATCAAAATATGATACCCCAAAATATGCCTCTTTGGTGTAATAATTATTTTGAACTGGTTATTTGAAAAACTATAGACACAGGAGTAGCTCTGAAAGATTACTCTTTTTAAAGAGAAATGTACATCTATAATGGAATTCTCCATTTGTAAGAGCATCTCTCTTTCTGCACTAGGAAAAGAAAGACAACACTTAAACAACAGAGAAGGCAGCTCTTAAATCTTCGTAACAAAACTCTACCTTTGTTTTTCAGTGCTTTTCCTGGCCACCTCCTCCTAATCAAACTTTTTTCCACATGCTTATTTCTTAGTTTCTGAAAATGATGGTATTTAAGTCTGAAGTTTAAGCCCTTTCTTTGAGATCTACTCTAAAGATTTACTCCTAATTTGTTCCAATCCACACCCCCACCTGCCTCCCACAGTGGATACCGAAATTCATGAATCCTCAGGTCCCACATTGTAAAATGGTGTTGTCTTTGCATATAACTTACACACATTCTCCACATTCTTTAAATCATCTCCAGATTACTTACAATACCTATACAATTTTAATGCTGTGTAAATTATTGTAGTTTTTCCATTTGTAATATGTTTTATTGTGTGTTGTTTTTCACTGTTTTTGTTTTTATAATATTTTTGATCCATGGGTGGTTGATGCAGAAACCATGGATATGGAGGACCAACTGTGTTCCTGAGCTATATATGTTAATAAATTTGTTTTTCTCTTGTTAATCTGTGTTTTGTCATGGAGAATCTCAGTTTAAAAAAAAAAAAAACACATACATAAAAAACAGAAAATTATTTTTCCTCCCCTACACTTCCCTGCCTCAGATCATCCAGTGACTTCCTATTTTCTACAAAAGATGAGGTCTAAGCTCCTCAGGATGGCATTCAAGGCTTGCATACAACCTCACTTCTCCTCCCCACTAGCCTCAGCTCTGCCCAGGCAGCTGTACCACAGCTCAGACTCCAGCACACTGCACAGCACACAGTGCCCCAGTAGCTCCTGAAGTTTCACACCTCCTGTCCTTGTCCTAGTCATCTCTGCCCTCCACCAATCCTTCCTCTGTTAATGTCCCTGCCATGTAAAATTCTCCAGAACTTAAATTTGAAAACCTTTCCTCTAGGAAGTCTTTCTAAACTCTCCCAGAACAACTTGATTACTCCCTCCTCAGTGCCCCCACAGCAGTTTTTTATATTATGTAATAAGGGATGCATCCACACTACTCCAAGAGGATGTAAAAGTGCCTGCCTTCCACCTACAACTCCCCTTTGAGAAAAGTACTTTCTTCAACCTCTTTCCTGATATCCAGCACCAGGTCTGAAACTAATCATGCTTGTTTAATTATTAGATTAATGAATTGTCTTTAATACAACATCTTTAAAAACCATGAGGTCAGATACTGTAAGCTGTTAACACGGGACGTTTTCACATGATCAAAGTCCTGGTACAATGAGCTAGTATGACAAAGAAAGTAACTTAGGGCTTTCCCTAGACCAAAATGTTTCTTGGATACTGGGTGCACATTGATCATTATAATTTTAAATGGTAGAATATCTCTTTTGCAACAGGTCATTGACTTTTTATTAGGTAAAGATTCTTGAGCTCTCACGATGTGATTTGTATTATGTCAAATACTAAGGGTTAAGCAAGGGAGTTATCCTGTCTGCAAGAAGCTTATGGATAGTAGGAAAGATACACACTCTACTATAATACTGTTCAATAAATGCCATGACCAGGGTGAGCCCAGGGCACATGGAATAAAAAGATTCAATCCTTCCTGTGAAACAAAGCAAGGCCTTGCAGAAGTAGCATCTGAGCCTGAATTCTAAAAATAGTTTTTGAGACCAAGAGGAACATTCAAAGCAGAGGGAGAAATGAATGATGAGTCAGCATGCCATGACAAAGTAGAATTAAAGGAACTCCATGTTATTTGGTGGAAGTTGGTCCCCTTTTAGGTTCTTCTGTGTCTGAACCCACTTCTGTGTTTTGAAATTTCCCTTCTTTCTAAACCTTAATCAGAAACCAAACCCTACCTCCCACTATATATGCTAAAAATGTATACATCCTTATTTTTCCATATTCTTGTAACTGAGCTATGGAATCTGATCTATGCTCACTCAGTCAGTTGCATCTACCAAAGATTTTGAACTTAGTGCAAAAAACTCAAGAGATAAGACGTTGGAATACCTTGTTCTGATGGTAGCAGTAGTAGCAGTGAGAATAATTTTCCAGGTCACTGATTATCTTCAGATGGTTTCAGTGGTAACCACAGGGTGTCCTGTGGTCTCTAGTGTGGTGGTAGGTACGGCCTATGTAGAGCGGGTGTAAAATCATCCAGTGGCTTCCTACTTCCAGTCATGTATATCCAAGAGTAGCTGGGTATCTTTACTGGACTAGTTATGGGGTAATTTATTCTGTGGTTTTGTCTCATCACTTCCTTTTGTTGCAATTGTTTTTCCAAGCCTAATTCCCCTACCTTCTAGGAGATTCTGAGAGCTACTCACTGTCTGCCAAGGCTGAATGCCCCAGAAGTAGACCTTGAAACAAGGATTCAGGAAATGATACTGGAAAGAAACCATAAAGGAGTGGAGAAGTGAGAAATAAAAATAAATAAATAAAAATAAATTTAAAAAGAGCTAGAAATCCAATATAGTGCACATGATTAAACAGATTACTGCTGGAGGAACCTAGAGCTCAATCTTTCTGATTCAGTCTTCAGAGTTGTCCCATCTGAGGAATGAGGAAACTGGGGTATTTATTGTATAATTTCCATCCATCATTGGTTGAGGATTTTCCTCAAGCATGAGCTCCCTGGAACTTTCAGTCTGCCTATGAAAGTGTCAAGAAAAATTCTGCAGGTAGAGTCATAACTGCTCCCAACAGAATGCTCTCAATTTATATTGAAATGGTGAGTGCCAAGGCTATATGGAGAGACACACTCAGGAGCTGCTACACTATTGCTTCAGTACATTATTTTTGCTTAAATTAGGTCTCATTAGTTTCTATTTGTTGCAACCAAGAACGGTGATAGAACTCAAACATGAGAAGGAGCAGAAAGTAATGCAATGAAAGCTAAAATCTAGAGCTTATCATTGGAGTGATGAGGAGCCCTTGAAAGGTTTTAAGTAAGGAAAATAAGTCCAATTTATATTTTAGAATACTACTATAGATGGGGTTAATATTAAGCTGTTGACACCACTAACGAAGCTGTTTTATAATCCAAATGTAAGATAATTAACCATTTACCCCCTTAACCTCATTATTGTGTACAAAAGTGGGTTTGCTTTGTAGTCTCAGCTACATAGACATCAAATATTATTAGAATCTCATAAATTACAGCATTTAAAATATTTAATAACAGCATAAAATATATCTGCTAATATGACTGCAATTAAAGAAAAGGTTTTATGAAGTCAATTTACTGAAGTTTATTTGTGGATTTGTGGATTAGTAGAGCAGTCCTGTATATAAAAACTTTGCATTTTCAGGATGTTTTTTTGTGCCCATTCCTTCCTTCCTTCCTTCCTTCCTTCCTTCCCTCCTTCCTTCCTTCCTTCCTTCCTTCCTTCCTTCCTTCCCTCCTTCTTTCCTTCTTCAGATGTTTATAAGTACATCTGTACAAATGCTCTGACTCTGTGTCATGAGTCTCCGTCAGAGCTAGAAGGGTATTGTCTTAGTCTATTTGCACTGGAATAACAAAAATATCAGAGACTGGGTAATATATCAGGAACAGAAATTTATTTTCTCACTGGTGTGGAGGCTGTGAAGCCCAAGATCAAGGCACCAGCAGGTTTGGTAGTCCTGTGGGGGCTGCTTTCTTCTTCCAAGATGGCGCCTTGCTGCTGTGTCCTCCAGAGGGGAGACATACTGCGTCTTCGTATGGTAGGAAGCTCTTGAAGCCTCTTTTATAATGGCCTTACTCCTATTCATAAGGGGAGAAGGCTGTCATGACCTAATCGCCTCTTAACAGTCCCCCTTTTTAATATCATCATACTGGCCATTAGGTTTCAACACTTGAATTTTGGAGGAGACACATTCAAATTATAGCAGGGCTTTATTTTGTAGATGAGAAAAACTGAGACCTAGAAAGAAACACACAGAGATAGCAGCATGTTTCTTTTTCTCTTCTACACTTTTCTCCCTGTTTTCCACCCACTGGTACTTTAACTCCTCTCTTTAAAGTTGAACAGGAGAAACAAACCCTAAAGAAAATTTGAAGGAGAAAAAATGTGTCATCAGCATTTGTTAATCTGTTGTGCTCATGCCTTCCCAGGACAGGCGCCTATACAAGGACCCCAGCTGCTGAATAGGTGCTTTCCCTCACTTCTTTCCTTCCCACATTCCATCTCTGCATCTGGGACAGCCTTTTCAGAAGTGGAAGGTGCCTCAGGAGTTATTCAGTTCAACTGTTTTGAAATGTCACACAAAACCATGGAATTAGAATATCACCATTTTGCACCTTCTGTAAATTGATGAATCATGGCTTCCATCGAGTATTCTTGCCAAAAAAATAGAACCTGGCTCCAAGAAAAAAAACATGCTAAATGATGTTATGAGGATGCAGTCTGCAACACCCAGACTGTTGGAGTCAGAAACTCCAGAACAAGCAACCCAGTATCTTCAACAACACCAATGCATGAAAATAAACAAATGAAAAAAGCAATTGAAGGATGACACAAAATGAAAAACAAATGAATAAAAAAAAAATTTCAAGGGAATAAAAGAGAAGAATGGAAAATCTATAGATTTAGAGAGATAAACATCAACAAATTGGCATGTATGGAACTTATTTGAAACTTGACTCAAATAAAATGCAAAAAAATTAAAAATGCAATAAAAAATTGAACACTGCATATTTTATGGTATTAAGTAATTGTTTTAGAACTCATGAGTTGTAATGATTACATTGTGGTTATGCTTTAAAAAACAAAATAGAGTCCTTATGTTTTAAAGATGCATATTGAAATATTTATGGATTAAATAGTATAACCTGTGGAAATTTGCTTCAAAAGATTCATGGAGGTGGGGAATGGGTGGGGTTATACATGAAACAATGTTGGGCAATAATTAATAATTGTTGAAGCTGCAAACTCACTATACAATTCTTGTTTTTCAGACACTTCTAAATTTTGTGTAATAAGTTTAAAAATAATACTAGTTTCTTTGTGTGTTTTGTTCCTCTACCTTGACCTCTCCCACTCCTTCTGGTACTATCCACCCCTACCACCCACAACTCCTAGAGTGTTTTAACACTAACCATGACCAGTTGCTTGCCTTTGCTTCTGCTGTTCGCCACCTCTGGATGCCATTTCCTCTCTCTTCCACCTATTCACACTTTAAGACCCAGTGTAAAAATATTATCTATTAAATCTGCTTATTATTATCTCTATCCTGGGGAAGAGGTGATTAATCTTCCCCTGAGCATTCCAAGTTATATATATATCTCCACAGTAGTATCTACACCTGTATGTTAGGTTAGTAGAGAGTAGAGCTGAGATCTCTAAAGGAGTATGAGTTCTTCACTCACTCATTGTATCATTAAGCCATTATTTTTTGAGCACCTACTATGTGCCAGGTGCCACGTGTCTGTGAATGAGATGGAAATGAATGGACTCAGTCTCTGCGCTCAGGAGATTCCCACCTACTTGCTGAAACAATCCATTTTAAAACAACTTTGATCAAGCCAAGTTATACCAGATTGCAATGGAAATGTAAAGAAAGAAAAGACCAATAAAGAAGATTCAGCATAGTCATTTCCTGAGATAAGACTTGATGGTCACGATGTTCAAAGGAAGCCAGGGTGCACCAGAGCCTGCTCAGCTAAGGCAAGAGAATGTACAAAGAGGGTCTGTGACCCAAGGAAATGTTGTGCATTTGGAAACTAGCTCATATCCTGATGAGGGGGAGAATGGTAGGATAAAAAGACTAAGTATGGAGCCCAGAGTCACATCAAAGAGAAACTATATTTTTCATTGTTGGTTCTTTAGTGCCTAGCATATAGACAGGCCCTTGATAAACATGCATTATAATAATGAGCCAAGACATAATCTTTGAGGTTATGAGCATCAATTTTACTACTAGGTTAAATTAATGCAATATAAAAATGAACAGTGGATTAATATTTTTCCCTTTTGTTCTTTTTTCTTTTTCATTACGTATCATTCAGGTTTGGGGTAAATTCAAAGCAGAGATGATTCAGGAATGGACAAGTCTGGTGAAAAGAGAACACTTTTCAGATAACTCTCTGCTGGTGCTTCATCTCTCCTGTTCTGAGGCTGTTCAGGAGGGCAGCTCCTGAAGAGTTAACTCCTGGCAGGATTCCAAATCAGCAGCCAGAAGGCCAGCAGCTTCCTCCTCCACCTCCAAATCAGTTACACAAGAAGCCCTCACTCTAAGTTTTCCTTTGATCATTATCTTGTCCCCTGTTACAAACCCATTCTCTGTCTTGCCCCAGCAGCAGGGGAGGAAAATTGTGTTAGCAGACTGACTGCACGTTCCTTGGAAGTTTCAGTCATTGAGAGGCTGCCTGCTGATGCTTTTGCTCTGCAGAACTTCAAAGGGGAGCCCCACACATGTAGACACCAGCGGGGAGAAACGCTGGAAATAGATGCAAACTCTACCTCCAGAGGCCTGGCAGTGTTTTTTTAGGCTTCAAATAGAGCTGTTCTCTGAAGAGGTGACAAAGGAAGGAAGGAAGGAAGGAAGGAAGGAAGGAAGGAAGGAAGGAAGGAAGGAAGGAAGGAAGGAGGAAAGAAAGAAAGGTATTGGTTAAGGAAACTGGGGATGAAAAAGCAAAATTTTAACCAACACTGAGTGCCTCTGGGCAAGAGATTTCTCCACTGGGCCTCAATTTCCTCATCTATAAAGTGAAAATCTTTCAAATATCCTTCAGTTCTTGAGGATTTATATATTTCTGGGAAGATGGATGGATGGATGGATGAACTGATTTTTTAAAAAGATTACACAGACAAATACAGATGATCAGAGATAGATGACGTTGATGATTAAGATGAAAGAATGATAGAATAGAGAAAGAGAAAAGGAAGAGTGAGCAAGAGAGAAAGAAAGAGAAAGAAAGAAAAAGAAAGAAAGAAAGAAAGAAAGAAAGAAAGAAAGAAAGAAAGAAAGAAAGAAAGAAAAAGTAAGAAAGAGAAAAGAAAAGAAGGGAGGGAAGGAAAAGAAAAGAAGGGAGGGAAGGAAAAGAAAAGAAAAGAAGGGAGGGAAGGAGGGAATAGCAAATATGTCGTAAGAAGATTTGGATCCAGGTGAGGACAGGACCTGGGTTTGAATCTTCTTTCCAGTGGTTATTAGCAGATTTTACCCCATTCCAAAGTCTATGCATTGTCTCAAGTTTTCACTCCTCTGGGTCGCAATTTTCTCAACTGAAATTAAGGACATTTCACTGCATGTAAGGCTAAATAAAACAATATGTAGCAATTGCCTCACATTACCTCATAGCTAGCTATCAGATGTAAAGTCTAATGTAAAAACTACAAGAGAGAGAAAAGTTCGTTGGTTCTCAGAATCTTCAAGAGAAGCAAGACATATGCAATTGCCAGGCTTGTCTCCTTGACATCTCTACTTAGATGTCTCACATTTGTCTCAAAAGCAGCCTGTTCCAAACTGAAAGTTTCGTCTAACTCCTAATCTTCTCCTTTGTTCTCCCTATTTCATTGCGACAATCACCGTCTATCAAGTTTCTTAAGCCAGGAATCTGAAAGACATCCTGATTCCTCCTTCTTCCTAGCCCTCATGTTTAATTTTTCACCAATTCTTATCAAGTTCACTTCCAAAGTACCCAAATCTCCTTTTTCAGCTCTTCATCAATGCCATCCTAAATTAAGACATTATCATCTTATTTTCTGAACCACTCCAGGGACCTTCTAACTGTCCTCCTTGCTTCCACACCTGCCCTCTTACCTCATTTAATTCAATCTCTGTAAAGCCACAGAAAGATTCTCTGAAATTTTAAACTGAACCAGGCCACTTGCCCACTCAAAACCTTTTGGTGTCTGCTTTTGCCCTTAAAATGTAATCCAAGGCCAGCCGCAGTGGTTCATGCCTGTAACTCCAGCTTTGGGAGGCCAAGGCGGGAGGATTGCTTGAGTCCAGGAGTTTGAAATCAGCCTGTGCAACATAGTGATACTCCATCTCTACAAAATAAATAAATAAAAAGTTACCAGGTATGGTGGTACACCCCTGTAATTCTAGCTACTCAGGAGGCTGAGAGAAGAGGGCAGGAGGATTGATTGAGCCAAGGAGTTTGAGGTTGTAGTGAGTTATGATAACTCCATTGCACTGAAGCCTGGGTGACAGAGTGAGACCTTGTCTCTAAGAAAGAAAAAAAAATGATAGTATCCAAATATTTTACCACAATCAGCCTCACCCTCTGTGTCACAGCACCCCCGGCACTCTGAGCTTCATGGTGTATTGTGATTCCTTCACACCTCTGTGTTCTAACTACACCGCTCTTCCTCCATACTCCCAAATACACCAAGTTATTTCACTTCAGAGTCTAAACTCCTATTCCCCTTATTCCTCAAGTCTACCCCCTTCCCATCCCATCTCTTAGGCTGATTAAGTTCTACCCATCCTCTACCAGGAATATCATTCAAAACATTTCCTCTGACTCCTCAATTAAATTAGCCTCCTGGTTACACCATCTCTTAAAATCCTCCATTTTTCCTTATTGATCCCTGTTACTGTGAATCTGTGTTTATGTACGTGATTGTCTGTTTCAGGTCTGTCTCCTGAATCAGACTACCATGCCCACAAAAGCAGAGATTGTACTGTTGTTGTTTTTCAATGCTGTATCCCCAGCACTTTGCCTAGTTTCAAGTACATACAAGCCATGAACATTTGTTCAATTGTTGAATGAATGAAGTTACTGTATCTTCAGTGGCTTCTAATAAAAATCAGTGTTAAGATATAGTGTCTTAAATAATGTTTCATCATTTTTTCACAGTTAAGCCTCAAAAATACTTGAAAAATATTTCAAACTGAATTTCCTAGATCCTTGGAATCAAGGGAGGCAGGGTTAAAGGGAAATTAAAAACCTTCTCATCCAATCTACAATGTGAACTTCAAGTTTTTTTCCTAATCTTGGTGGCATTCTTTACAAAAAGTAACTGTGATATAAAAAGTATTAATGATTGTGTTGAAATGATAATACTAAAAAGTTTTTTTTATGCTTAGATATTTCCCAATTTTTATTATTTTATATATTTATTTTATATTTATTCTTATAATGAAGTAAATTGTATAAATGCATTTTTACTTTCCTAGCTTAGGTAGCAAATAAGATTGAATCTGTTTGATTGGTGAAAAGTTTGCTGTTATTTTGTATTATTATTAACGTTATTACCATAAACAAACATTTCCTGACCAGGGATCTACTTAATGTGAGGTTCTAGGTTCTCTTTTTGCAAGTAAGATGACTACAGCCCAAAAAGTTTGAGAATTTTTTATCCAAGTCTCACAGCGAATAAATGCTGAAAGCACTACACTAACTTGAATGTCTGACTTGAAAATCCATGCAATGTACAAATTTAGAAATTGAGACAAATCCTTGAAGCAATCAATAATCACAAAGATTTCTGGCAGGTTCTACGTTTTCATTTCTAGACCCTCAATTTTCCAACAACCCAGATGCACGTTTCCCCTAGTAACATCTTCTTTCTTAACTATTTTATACTTTATTACATATTTTGTGTTTAGAAAATCAATATCTATTCCATGAAAATGAAAATACGTATTAACCCACAATTCAACCCACCAGAGGCAACATCATTCATTTTAACTGCCCAGATGAGTGAAGTTTCATGCTAGTAACTCCAACTATTGTTTGTGTTATGGGTGATAATATTTATTGTCAAGTAAAAAAAGTAGATATCAATGTTTTGTTTATATTTAAAAACATCATACGGCAAACAATAACCTCCCTTGAAATTTTAATCTAACAATCGTTGCTGGTTAATATCATCCAACGAATTTTGAAATTTGAAAGGAGAAGTACACGATTTGCTGCAGTTTAACATGATGCCCAATGCAGTTAATGTTTACAACTCCAAGGTGCTCACCTCCACTAAAAGCCAGCCTTGCACATCAGCCCTACAGGGAAGGACAGCTCATGCCAGGGTGAAAGGTGGGCTCCAAGATAAAGAGTAACCCAGCCTTCCGAAAAGCTAAGGTTCAAATGCATCTTGTTTCCATTAACTGGGATTGCAACAGCCTCTTCAAAGGCAAAGAAAATTCCTCTGTCCACAGCTATAAATGCAGCTTCCTCCAAGGTGGCAGGTATAGAAAATGATACTGGGTCAGAGAGTGAAGCTCTCAGAGGAACAGTTATTCTTTTATGCTGATTTTAGACAAATTGGCTTTGTTTGTTTAATAACACAGACAATATTTGTTCATTGCAAAGAAAAATAATCAAAAGCCCCATTCATCATAAACAAGAATTAATTGATATCCTATTATTATTAATGTTTTTTAAAATATATAACAAAACGAAGGCATACAAGCATCTTTCATATATTGTTATATTATGATCATCCTTTCTAACAGTTTAATGCTGCCTCATATCCAGTTGAAAAGATGTATGGGTTGCTTCCAACTTTTCCCTATTATAAACATTTCAGCAAGGAGCATCTTTTTTCAACAACTCACTCTACAAAGATTTATTGAACACCTACAATGCCAGCCACATAGTGTCTAAATTTTTGCTCACATCCTTAATTATTTCTTTAAGGTAAAGTGGAACTGTTGGGGAAAGTATACTTTTCAGATTTTGATTGAAATTGTCAATTTTTCCCCCAAAGAAGCTGTACCAATAGACACATCAATACCACCTGTGAATGAATGTCTACCTGACCCTACCACCACCAAGGAGGGCAGCAGGTCTGGTTTTAGAGCTGTTTGACTTTCAGTAGGCCTCAGACAAGCAGCAGTAGAATCATATAGTAATACAAATTCTCAGCCCCCAACCCAGATACCTATTCAATCAGCAATTCGGTTTTTAAAAACTGGTTTTTTATTTTTTGTCATTTTACTTTAAGTTCTGGGATACATGTGCAGAACGTGCGGGTTTGTTACATAGGTATACATGTGCCATGGTGGTTTCTGCACCTATCAACCCATCCTCTAGGTTTTAAGCCCCACATGCATTAGGTATTTGTCCTAATGCTATTCCTTCCCCCCACCCCCACCCCCAAAAGGCTCTGGTGTGTGATGTTCTCCTCCCTGTGTCTCTGTGTTCTCATTGTTCATCTCTCACTCATGAGTGAGAACATGTGGTGTTTGTTTTCCTGTTCCTGTGTTAGTTTGCTGAGAATGATGGCTTCCAGCTTCAGCCATGTCCCTACAAAGGAAATGAACCATCTTTTTATGGCTGCATAGTATTCCATGGTATATATGTGCCACATTTTCTTTATCCAGTCAGTGTGGCAATTCCTCAAGGATTTAGAACCAGAAATGTCATTTGATCCAGCAATCCCATTACTAGGTATATACCCAAAATATTATAAATCATTCTACTGTAAAGACACATGCACACGCATGTTTATTAAAAAACTGGGTTTTAACAAGCTCTTCACAACATTCCTGAAAGTTTAAGAACCACTAATTTTGAGCATAAGACACAAAGTTATGAGTGCTCCCACCAAGGAACTCCCTTGACCATTCCCACTGACTTTTTTTCTCAATAACCTTCCCTATGGCTGACTGACAGGTAGTTCTTCAACAGAGTCCCTAGGGGGTTATAAACAGCGTTGCAGTCATTTTGGCAAGAAAGTAAATTCCAGAACCAAGGTGGGCACAATATAGAGATCAGTAGAAAGGACAGAAGGACATGGTCAGTGGCAGGGGGCCTGAGAAGAGCGGCCACAGGGTTTCCGTGGAAAGAGCAGTATGTAGAACCAGAAGCATTAGCTGGAAGACTGGCTTTGATTGTCTGCCCCATCTCACTCCTAACTCTAGGACCTTGGACAACTTCTCCAGATCCTTAGTTTCCTCTTTATTTTATCAGGAATAAAATGTCCCATTTTGCAGGTTGGTGTGAGGTTCACATATGAGAAGCATTGTGAAATCCTTTGGAAACCGGAAAGCCCTGTCCACATCAGGGGGCAACATTATTATCACAGAGTTGAGCGTGGGAGGAGGGGAAGGTTGCTCTTCCTGTGCGCAGTCCCCCTTCCTCATTCTGACCATGAAATTCACATTTTCCTGTGAATCTTCAAAGTCCCCATTTATCAGCTATCGAAATACAAAGCAAACAGCCTCCTTGGCCTTCTTTTACGGGGTATCACTTACACTTCCCAGTTGGAATATTATCCTTCTTATCTCCAGACTGCAGAAATGCACGACCCACCACCTCTCTAAGTTATATGGAAAATTACTTAGAGGGGGCACCCTCGTTGCAGAGAAGGAAAGAAACTGTGAAAGTTCAGCACACTATTGGGGAAGGCAGCATAATGTTTAGCGTCCAAAGACAGAAGCTCAAATCCTGATCCTCTTACTAAGACGAAGAGTGTATCCTTGGCCATTATGAGAATAAACAGCCCAAAGCAGAAGAAATAGTTTTACCCCCTACAAATCTGCTTTCTCTACATTTTCTCAATGCAAAAAATAGTTCCATGGTTTCTCACACCAGAAATCTAAATTATCCTTGATTCATTTCTTTCCCTCATCTTCCAAATTTAATAGATCGCTCGATTCTATGCTCTTAAGCAAGTTGCTTAACCTGTGTGTCAGTTGCATCATCTGAAAAATAAAAGATAAAAATGTATCTCATCCCAGGTTGTTCAAAAATTAATTCAGACAACATCCTTTGAGTCCTTGAGCATCTACTCTGCTGAAAATACCAGCAATGGCTTTACAGTGTAAAGTGACACCTCTGAGACCCATGACACAAATATTCGTGGTGCCCATGCTGTGTTCCAGGTACTGTACAAGGGGCATAGCAATGAAAAAGACAGGAAGATCCCTGTCTCCTGAGGGTCAGGATCTCACTTGGGGTGTGTAATCTAGTAGGTGGACAGGTGGTTGGTGGAGGGAGAAATAGATAAAGGAAGCAAGAATATCAGATTATGGTAAGTGCTGTCCAAAGAGAGCCTTAAAATAAGATGATTTAATAGGGTAGGTATGTGGCTATCTGAAACTGGGTGGTCAGCAATGGCCTCTCTAATGAGGTCACTTTAGGCTGACATTTGAATGACAAGAAGCAGCCAGTCATGTAAATAGGATGAAGGGACAGGAGGCATCAGACAAAGGAAATAGCCAGCACAAAGACCCTTAGGCATGAGTGAACCCAGAAAGGTTAAGGAATATCAAGAAGACTACTATGGCTGGTACATGAAGAGTACAAGGAGAAGTACATTATAGCTACCAGGGTGTTGGGGGGAAATCAGAGGGCTTCACAAACCAAAAAGAAGGATTAGAGTTCGTTTTGTTTTGTTTTGTCTCCAGTGACAAGAGGGTCCAGCCAAGGGTTTTAAACATGAGAGTGATTTGGTTTTATTTGCCGTTTCAAAAGCTCACTCTGAGTACTGCATGGAGAAAAGATTGTAGGATGACAAGAGTAGAAAGGAGATCAATGAGGAAAATACTTGCAGTAGCTCAAGCAAGAGAAGGTGGTGGCTTGGACTGGAGTGAAAGAAGGGAGTTGGAAGAAAGGGAAAATTCTGGATGTGTTTTGATTGGAAAGTCAAGAGGACTTGGTGATTCACTACATCTGGAAGTTTCTGGGAAAAAAAGAATCAAGGATAACTCAGATTTCTGGCATGAAAAACTATGAAGCTACTTACTAGGATGGACAAACTCTAGGGAAAGCAGTTTTGCAAAGGGAAACCCAGAGTTCTACTTTGACCATATTATTTTTGTGATGCCAAAGATGCTCATATGGAAATGTGAAGTTGGCACTTAGAAATGAAAGTCTGAGCTTTCAGGGCACATTCAGACTACAGGCAAAAATTTAGGAGTTATCAGAATCACAGATACCATTCAAGGATCCACTTATTGAATGTTTCTACACATTGATATATTCTAGATTTCTTGTTACATCCTAGGGAAATACAAGTAAACAACACAGTTTCTGCCCTCAAGGTATTCTCTGCCATAGAGAAAAGAGGTCAAGAGAAAAGCTGATCATACCATTTGTAAGTATTAGGATGAAGGGGGTTATGAGGTGCAGTTTGTGTGGCATTCAGCCATGGTCCCAGGTCTCTCTAGTCCTCGGTTCTTCCTCCCATATTTGGGAATAATACCACCTGTCTTGCCTATAGAACACTAGGTATCTCAAAGGAAATAATGTAGATGGAAGTAAATGGAAAACAAAGAGTCCTGAATTATTATCCCAATGCAAAAAGGGAGAAAGCTGACATGAAAAGACTATTAACAAACTTTCCAGTAAAACACAAGGCTAAGTTCTGGCTGATAGGACTTAAATACATTCTCCTATCTAATCACTACAGCAGGAAATGTAATTCTTCACAAGCCAGTGTTACTATGAGAGAATTTGCATGAAGTCTAAGATAGAATGGAAAAGTTTTTCTGCTGCTGCTGCAACTGTGTGATAGCTACCTAAAAACCAGGCACAAAGGACTCAGTGACTGTTTCAAAACAGCCCAACCTTGACCTTTAGCAAACCTTCAACCTTCAAACATGCTACCAATGACATCATACTGTACAAATGTGAAAGCAATCAGCCATGGAGTGGATATGCCTTGATTCAAACTTTGACATTATCCTTTAATAACTGTGTCTCCGAAGCCCCTTAGCCTCGGTTTCCTGAAATATGATACGGCTGTGCTAACCACCTCCTAGGTGTCTATGAGAATTCATCAGAGCTTTCAAGGCACATACCATGGTGTGCGTGGTATAAACTGAGTGACTTTAAAATGTATTAACATGAAAAGAAAGAGTGACATATGAGTTTATTCAAATTCTTACTTGGGGAGGCGACAAGTGGGTTTTGTTAATCTGGGCATTGCCAGCACCTATAAGAATAGAGGTTCTCCACATGTTTTTGAAATGAACAAATGACATGCAAAATAGCTGTGTAGAGTACATGAAGGATACAATAAGGGACCTCTGGCTAAAAATGCCTTCCTCCATACCAGAGACGCTTCCTTACTGAGCCCAGCTGGTGCCCAGAAGTTAGAAAAATCAACTTTATAATTCACAATTTCAATGGCACCTTTGTTTGAGAAGACTGACACTGGAGCTCAATGGGGGGTTCCCGTCACTATATAATTACCTCAGTTTTCTTCCATCCCTGTAACTAAAGGAAAGACTTACTTTGACAAAGAGAATATTAAAACCTGCTTCTGCTCTG
Source organism: Piliocolobus tephrosceles (assembly GCF_002776525.5). Classification (NCBI taxonomy): domain Eukaryota; kingdom Metazoa; phylum Chordata; class Mammalia; order Primates; family Cercopithecidae; genus Piliocolobus; species Piliocolobus tephrosceles. Next base: position 131,928,178 of record NC_045440.1, on the reverse strand, counting down.
GCAGGTTTTTAAAAAATGTCATTGTGAAGACTCTTCTGAGCATGATCAACTTTTACAGTGGGAAGAATATTCATTGCAATAAATTTTCTTCACCTTGTAAAAGTTATTACACAAAAAGCAAATGTTTCCTTAGGCTAAAAATTCTCAAAGTGTACCAATTGGGCCACTGGATCTTCAGAATGTTAGTAGATATCATTGGAAAGACAAGAGCCCCACGGTAGGTACCCAGGTTTGGGAAAGACTCGGGTAAAACTACAAACTGGGGTAAAAGTTGAAGAGGTATTTTTACAGTAGCATTGTTTGTCTTTAACATGCTAATGTGCATTGTCAGTTCCCAAGACAGGGTAAATCATTGTACATATTCTTTGGATTTCTAGAGCATCTCACGGGACTTTCCATACTTTGAGAAATGTTTCCTGGAGTCAGGGGAATAGAGCACATCAGCTTTCCACATCCCTTCCATCCAAAATCAGCTGTCATTTTCTGCCATCCACAATTCAATGGAAGTGACAAGTCAGCTAAGCATGTTTGTGTCCTCTGGGAAATTTTCCTTGTAAACCTCATGAGTCCACTTATTTATTCATGTGAGGATTCATTTACTCATCAACCTATGTCAGAAATCTGCTATGGACTCACCACTGTGATTAAGGCAGAGATCTGTTCTCTTGGAAAAAGGATGATGTTGAATCCTACAGGTGATAGAAAAGAGAGAGGAAGCCTAGGACAATATGGAGGGTTTAGAATGGAGGAAAGCCTGAAGAGATAGGAGAGTGAGAAAGAGGCAGAGAAACAAAAACTCTATTTCATTACATGCATTTATTGAGATCTCACTGTTACCAGGCTCTTTGCTAGGTATAGCAAGCATGATAGTGAACAAGGCACAACCCCATCTTTGAAAAATTAACTCTTTTGTTGAGAAAAGAGAGAATCAGGTTTTGCTCTAAGGAAGACCATGTGAGCTACCATGTGGAAGGGGCAAGGCTGTCACTGGTGTATAGGTAGAACAGGCTTTTTCAGTTCTGTGTTACAGACGAGCAACTGAAGCATTCTGCCCAAATCTTTCTGTGGGTCTCTATCTCTCTCCAGATTTCCTGAACTGGCATATAAGGCTCTTTCAAGCCTCCAAGTCTTATCTTTAGACATACTGTGACCATCACAACCACTTGCAACTACCTCACCACACCACGTTCTTTATGCTTCCAAATTTTGGGAGATGCTGTTCCATCTGCATAGAAAGGCCTTCATCTTAGCAACTTGGTGAGCCCCAATTCTTCCTTTAAAATCTTGTTTTATGCTATCTCCTCTGTGAAACTTCTGAGTCTAGATACCATGGATTAGTAACCTCAAAAATTGAGTACAAGTATCAGTTATCATTTATTTCATTCCTATTTGTCAAGAGCCATGCACATTCTAGGCACCCAATGTATGTCTGTTGAATGGACTGCATATCTGAGTTCCCCTCTACACTGTGAGCTCTTATTTGTCCTTCTTCTTAGCCCCTGGAATAATGCCTTATACAAGGCTGGTACCCAATAAATATTTGTCAGATGGATGAATGAATTGATCGTTGGAAGCCAACCAAGGCCTGGGCATCCTCATAGACAAGTAGATCCAGATGACGAGTAGCACAGTCCCAATCTCAGGGAGTTCCATCAAGAGTTCCAGTCTTCATGAATATTAGCCATTAAAGGTTAATATTATGAGATTTTTATCTGTATTTTATACCCCAGGGGAAATTCTATGGATGTTCTCATAATTATTGTTCACATCTTCCAGTCATAACATGAAATACAATACATGCTCACCATTTCCCAGGGTCTGTGAGGGACAAATTTCTTACTGAGGCAATTATCCTTCACAGCTGCTGTTCACAATGTTGTCCAACTCCCACGGAAACCAAAAACATTACCTTCATGTTAGAAGGGACCCCAGAGACAAGCTAGCCCAGCCCTACTGTTTTACAGATGAGGGAATAAATAACTTATAGAGTTTTCCATTTTCAAGATCATTTTGCCAGTGTGTTTTCTTTTTGCTGGACATGAGAAAATGTAACAACATTTATGAACAATATTTTATCTCACAAGCTTACAGATACATACATACATACATAGCTGAGGGAAAAATATTTTAAAAAATCAAAAGGAAAATTAGTGTGCAGCCAGGATCTAGAGAAAGAAAAAGAACCTGAGGTACCATTTTACCACTTGTCAATAATGACAGTTTCTATTAGGGAAACCATTTTACACAATAATTTTCAAGCAGAGAGCAGAGTGGTGGTGAGTGCACTACCCGTGTCTGAAGCAGTACTGGGTGTTGTAGGTAGAAAAACATGAATCATTTGGTTATATCAAAAATCATTGAGAGAGAAAAACAATTTGTTATCAAGAGCACTCATTCTTTGGGGACTTTCCGGTGTCATCTATAGCCGCCTCCTATTCTGACCAACTCCTACAACTCTGGAACTCAATTTCCCATATTCTGAATCATCTTGTGTGCCTCTCATCCCTGCTGCTGGTAAGAAGGCATGAAAAGCCAAACTAAGAGTGCCAGGCCCGGTCCAAGAATCAGTTTTGAAAAAGCAAAAGACAAATCCAGATGAGAAATAGGGTTATTCAGGATCTTGTCTTGCTTCTTCATTCATATCATCACATTCTAGTGTCCTGTTCCAATGCTGTATCTTAAGCAGGGCAGACTTGTCACTCATTCATATTTAATGACTTTCATATACTTCTTGTTGCCTGAAATCTGCTATGCTTGACCATTGGCCTGGTCAATTTCCACTTCTGCAGAACTTGGCCCAAGGCTACTTCTATTCCACTTTCCTGAATATAATGTCTCATTTCCAGCCACTGATGAATACATCCATTAGAGCTCACATCACAGAACTGTTTACCTACTGTTTACTTATCTGCTTCCCCAATAGACTCTAAGCTACCAAAGATAGGGACTTTGCTCTACTCCTTGGTGCCCAGCAGTGTTGGGCAATGCAAATTTACTGAATGAATTAATGAAGACAGAGTCATGGGAAGAAGCCAGAGTCAAGTAGTATGGGAGTGAGGAAAATTGTACAGTCCAATAATTTGGGGTAATACAGTTAGTGATGCTTCTTTATATAGAGACTTCTCAGAGTCTTTTGTATGCAAATACGCTTGGTAAATATACAAAAGATGGTATTTACTAAGTACTTAGCAAAAAAGTACTTTTCAACATATTTGTCTCTGGAACACTCAGTGTGTGTGTGTGTGTGTGTGTGTGTGTGTGTGTGTGTGTGTGTGTGTGTTGCTTCTCTCTCCCAGAAAAATTGCTCAGGAGATGCAGCTTTCAGGCATCTTCGTCTAGACCTTTTGCTTTAGGGTAAGACCATTACCAGAAAATCAGTATCTAACTTATAACTCCAATGTGCAGGGCTGTAAGACCAATGTAGCAAGTGCTACAACAAATGGTTGAATTGAATTTAGTTAGATGTAAAAATACTTCAAGTCATTTTTGAGGCTGAAACCCCCACAATGAAGAAGTTCTTGCCCTGAAGTTCTGCAAAACCCACGTGAACTTTTGACCCAGAAACACTTTACACTCTTAAGGAAATGTTCATATCATGTCAACTAGCTTTTACTGTTCTCATCTGTAGGTAAGTAAAGGGCACCAAAAAGCCCTCCTAACCATTACATTCATATAATATCTTTCTGGGTGCTCTGCATTCAGTGTGGTGAAGGTAATGAGCAAAAAAAGAAAGACAAGAAAAACAAAAAAATACCTTTTGAAATCCTGATAATATTTTCACAAATGATATTTAGCATTGCAAACCAATGCTTCAGCATTCTGTAAATGTGAAGAATTGAACAGGCAATAACAGACAAGCAATTATGGCATGAGGTAGACCAGTACTTTAGTTTGTAGTCATAAAGTTCTTGCCAAAAAGACACAAATGTTTAGATTTCCTCAGATATTGTATGAATAAATTAGGTTAAAAAGCAACGTGATTCAGAAATTCATATGAAAAAAAACATTTACTGGCAGCTTTTTATGTGCCAATATTGAAGACGCAAAGATGCAGAAAAAGAAAAGGAAAAAGATCTACTCTCAAGAAGATTACTATCCCTTTACAAAAATGAGTCATAATTAAAGAGAAAAATATCTGTGACAGGAGCACTATCTAGTTTTTAACAGGACATCCTTAGCACAAAGACTGGCACATCATAGATGTTCAATAAATGTTGAAAGAATGAGTAACTGAGTGAACAAATGAATAAAAACAAGCAGGATTTAAGTGGATGTCTTGACACATCAAGGTAGGGTTTCAATAAGGACTGGGAATTGACAGATACCATACAAATGGTCTTCCCCTCAAAAGGCTTGTTATAGATGCCTCGGGGAGGGTAAGTGGGAGCTTTCCTAAGTCAGTAGGGTAGCAGGAGGAGAGGAGTATTGCAAGGATTTACAATTACTAGACCTCTCTGAACCAAGGGGAGTTGGGTTGGGATATAGCATTCACACCAGACAGTTACATTGGAAAAGGCCTAAAGGGTCATTAAATGCCGGGTTATAAAGCCAGTTTTATCTTAAAGATAAAAGGACACCACCGAAGGAAGTTTTTGACCTAAGGAATGACAGACGAAGATTCTTTTTAGGCATACGTCTGGCTCATCATGGATTACAAGGAAAAAAAGTGTCGATGAGATGGAGATTGAATGAAAAAACCCTTCTCAATTCTCAAGTCCTTAGAAATACAGATGCAAACCAATGCTTCGGGGTTCTGTAAATGCAAAGAATTGGTCAGGCAATAACAGATATGACACGAGATAGACCAATATTTTAGTTTCTGTGGCATAACAGCCATTAGACTGGGGCAAGCTACTTAACCTTGCCAAACCTCAATTTCCTCCATTGCAAAATGGGGATATTAATAGCACTACCTCATAAAGTTGGTGGTGAAGATTAAATTAGATAATGAATTTTAACTATTTACAACAGCACTGACCCACAGTAAATGGTCAAAACACACCACCTATTAACACTGGACTTGAAATTGCAATTAACAGTTTATCCACTCAATAGGTCCTCGTTAAGAAGACCACAAATGAATGAACCAGCTTTAAAGATACTAATTCCTCAGTCTTCTTGTAATATTAATACTATGAAACTGATTTTTAGGGAAGGTTGTAAATCAGAGTTAATATTTTTATTCCTTTTATTCATATTTTGTTGCATTTGAGTCCCCATGATCATATTCTGCAGGGATTTAATTTTCTGTGATATTTAAGGCCTGTTTGTGTCTAGCCTGCTTCTTTCTATCCTAACTCAATTTCCATTTTGTGCCATCCAAGTTAGAGAAAGGCAATGTCAACTCCTTCTTGATGTCCACCTGTAGGGAATTGCCTAAAGTCACACAGCCAAGGCAACCCATAAGACAGCCAGATCTGGAATGTAGATTTTCTCACTCCCAGGCTGGTGTCCACTCACACCCGTGAAATGGTTTTTTCCACTCCCACTAAAGTGTGCCAACTAGGCAACAACACTAATGTGAGAGCAAGTATTGAAGCATCTACTTAAAGAGGTACAGAAATGCATGGGTGTTTACTGGCATGTGGCAAATTTGTAGTGTTCACTTTCAAAATGAGTCAGATACCCATTAGAATGGCTTCATTCAATTTTTGCATTAAATATCGAAAATCTTATACAGCAACCCACATGCAAATATTTAAAGTGGTGCTTTTTTAGCTCACAATGCTTTCCCTGCACCTTCTAATCAGCCAACCTTAATCAGTGCAAAAACAATATAAAAGACTTACATTTTTTGTTACCAGTAATTTCCAAGCTGGTGACGACATCATCAGAGAACCTCATCCTGACATCAGTACTTCCCCAGCTGACACAGAAACTCTGCTCTTACAGAGTGGCCCCATGTTGTCGAGCACATGACTAAATATAGATCATAGGCTCATGCCTCTTGATCATCGAACACTGCTCCAAAATAATATTCAAGGAGTCGATCTGGTTTTGGGGTTAGAAGGTATGTGTGGACTCATGACTTTGCCACTTCCCACAAAAAATAGGAATTATTTCATGAATAAGCTGCCATGTTATGAATGCTCCAATATCCTGTCATCAGCACTGAGCACTACAGTTAGCTCAAAGCATCTATAGCTTTGCCACCAGCACCAGTCAAAGACACACACACCACAGTTTGTTACCATTCCCATGCCTTGTATGTTGTTCTATCTGCCTTGAAAGTCCTACTCCATCCCTTGCTCATGTGTCACCTTCTACCTCAAAACTCAGCTTAAAAGTCCACTTGGTAAAAACATCTTGACTGGCCCCTACGTTCCAAAATCTCTTTTCATATAAGCCTTCCATTCTGGCACTTAGCGCATTGCGTTATGTGTTGACAAGTCAATTCCACACCAAGCTGTGGTCCACTTAGAAGTAGGAATCATTAAATTCTTCTTTCTGGAGGCCAAGGGAACTTGGTTGCAGCAGCCAACTTTGGAGCAGCCTCACTCCTTGGGAGCTGGAACAAAGCAGACAGTTATTCAGAGCAAACACTACACCGAGAATAAGCAAAGAAAGCAAATCAGGGCCATGAAAGGTCACCATGACAGTACCACAGTCAGAGAGTTACCATCAGCATTACTTCCACAGAGGGAAGGCAAATTCAGGAGTAAAAGGTGAGGACAGATGACGGAGGCCTGGGGTGATACAAAGCAAGTAGGAAAGTGAATGTGAAGCGGAATAAAGTAGAAAGGCTTAAGACAGAGGTAAGGTGGAGCAGGGGAGAAGAGGACCATGTCCAGGGATCTAAGGCCCTCCGGTGATGGCTTAGAGGTAAATGAGAAAGGTGGTCATCGTAAAGGAGCAGGGCTGTTCTAGGGACTGTTCTTTTCTACCTCTCTGCTACCTGGCACACTGCCTAAAGCAAAGCAAGTATTTGATTACTGTTTACTGAATAAATGAGTGACTTAATGAATAAATCAGTGAATGAATCAAAGAGTCTTCTAAGAGTTGACCTACATATTCCAAGAATCTCAGCCTTGTTACTATAGTAAGTTGGTCATCTGCTCTTGTAGCAGTTCTCATAGGCCGATTGGTTTGCAAGTTATTTATCTGTGTGTGTCCTCTGTTAGATGATTGCCCCAAGAGAGCAGTCATGGAGTTCCAGAAGACAGCAAAATACCATCTCTTGCACACAATAAGTGTTCCATAAATGCCTATGGAGTTACACTGAACAGTACTGAATTTAAATAATTTGCTTTTCAGTATAAATCAGCTTAGAAGTCCGGAAGAAAAGTTTAGATCAAGAGCAAATACAGAAACATTAAAAACAATAAATTGAATAAGTACATGAAATGATGCTCAACATCATTAATCATTAGGGAAATGCAAAACAACATCACAATGAGATTCCACTTCACACCCATTAGAATGGCTAATACATATTTTTTAAAACCCCAGAAAATAAGAAGTATTGGCAAGAATGTGGAGAAACTGGATCCCTGGACATTGCTGATAGAAATGTAAAACAGCACAGTTGCTGTGAAAAACACTGTGGCAGTTCCTCAAAAAAATCAAAAGCAGAATTATCATATGATCCAGCAATTCAGTTCTAAGTATATACCCAAAAGAAGTGAAAACAGGAATTTGAACAGATATTTGTATACCCCTGTTCATAGCAGCATTATTCACAGGAGCAAAACGTGGAAGCAACCCAAGTACTAATCAACAGATGAATGAATAAGAAAAATGTGCTGTACACACACAACAATATTATTCAGCCTTAAAAAGGAAGGGCATTCTGGCACACACTACAGCTTAAACAAACTTTGAGGATATTATTATGCTAACCAAAAAAAAAAAAAAAAAAAAAAACAAGTCACAAAAGGACAAATGCTGCATGATTCCCCTTATATGAGGTACCTAGGGTAGTTAAGTTCACAGAGACAGGAAGTAGAATAGTGGAAACAGGGGGCTTGGGGCAGGTGGAAATAGAGAGTTATTGTTCAATGAATATGGAATGTTCGTTTTGCGAAAAAAAGTTTTGGAGATGATGGTGATGGTTGCACAACAATATAAATATACTTAATACCATTGAACTGTTCATTTAAAATTGTTAAATGGTGAATTCTATGTTATGTACATTTTACAATAAAAATAGATACTAGTGGCAATTTTTTTTTAATTAATAAATCAGATTCTAATTTCCTAGAGGCTTATCATTAACGACACTCTCCCCTATTTACCACTTTTAGAAAAAATGGCTAGTGATCACCAAAATGCATACAACACACACACACACACAAATACGTGCAAACCACTATCGCACACACACATGTTCTTACATTCTTATAGTAAAGCTTTCTGTAATAAGCCAAAATGGAGGCTCTTAGAATACAAGCCAGAATATCTTACCTCCAAGGCTTCTCAGCTAATTAACTTTCAGTTGGGCAGGTAGTGTTCTTTCATCCTCCAGATTCTCCCACACCTTTGAGAACCAAGGGCTCAAACAGCAGAGGTAGGCTTAACTATAAGGTCCAACGGGACCATGAATATTGAGCCTCTTACTAGTCTCATAGAGAAAAGAGGTGTTTCCTTTCTTCTCCTAAAACAGACTCCCCTTCAGTACAACTCACTCATAGGCAGACAGAAGGTAGAGGAAATTCTTAAGGTTACCTGCCCACACAAGATATTGATGGATACCACACATAAGACCACATCATTGTGGCAATGAGAGATGGGCTCTGCCCTGGCCAATCCTGGATACTAGACCCAAATCGTAGATTCACATCTACCCAAGATTCCGATGCTTATCATTGGCTTATTAAACAAACCACTGCACAGGCTGGAGAGAAGTTTCCCTTAGTTCCTGCTCACTCTCAGACATGTTTCCCCTCCTCCCCACTTACCTTGTCACCCATCACACAAGGTCCAATTCCAGTTCCACCTTGTCATGAACCCTTCTCTTAATTACTTAAGTTCTTAAAAGTTTTACTTTTCCCTCTCCTGACTCCTAAATAATGCATTTTGGGTATTCTTCAGAATGAAGATTTATGTAATAGAGTCTCTTTGGAGCTTTTATTGAGTTTTTGCTTTGTGCTCTGTTTTATCCTCAATTAAGAAGTGAGCCCCCAGTTGAAGCTCACTGCCCTGTCTTCTTGCCCACTTGACACCACCTGAATTCTATCTACTATATTTCCAGGAATTAGTTAAGAAAGTGAAATATTTCAACAACAGTTTTATTGGGTAAAAACACAGCCTTTTACAAAAACATCTCTTTTTAGTAGATCTTGGAACACAGTTAATTCTCAATAAAGGTCCATGATCTGGTCATATTAGGACAGCAAGAAGTATGCCCTCTGAATGTCATTTTTGTGCCTATCAACCAACTGGGAGGAAAGACAAGAATCCTTATGAACCAGCCTCTTCTCTGGAGGAGACTCACAGACTCCTCCAAGGATCGGAATTGCAGGAAATGTACACAATTAACCAGCCCAATTTCCTTTTCCAGAAAGAAAAAAAGAAGTCCAAATAAGGAGAGTGATTTGTGCAAGATCATCAATCAGTTGTGGGCAGTTCTAAGACTAGTACCTAAGTCTTGACCATGAATAGATAAGAAATCTAGTCAAAGGGTTTGTAACAGTCCATTGGAAAACAGTTTTTTGACCTCAGAGAGAAGCTCTCAATGAGTTATTACATTGAGGACATTGCAGATTGACAAGGCTACATAGAATCTTCTTGCCTTTTACTAAGTTTTCCTCCAATATTCTTATAATGTGAGAAAAATGAATTATATTCCAAAGTCACAGAAAGTAGAAAGTTGCAGGAAGGATTTCAGAATGAGGATGAAGATCTTTTCACAACCTGGGTATCCTCTACATTTCACTGCACGATAAGATAGATAAACCATTAACCCAGGAATTTTCAGAGAAGTAGAAGGCACTTAGCCACCATGGCATAGTGTGGTAATTTCATTTCTTTGTTAATTGTTGAAAATATGTTTCTCATTCAAGTAACTTTTACTTTGAATACCTACAATATGCTAGTTGCTGTGTTAGGTTGAGAGATCCAGAGACCAATTAGGCAAAGTTCTGTCTTTGTGGAGTGCTAGAGACAGGAAATCAACAAATAATGGTACTAAACTGTGGTAGGCACCAAGGCAGAAGTTTATAAGATGTCTCAAATCATTCCAGGCACAGAGGAGACACTCAATAAATATTTGTTAAATGAATGAATGAGTGAGTAAATGAATGAGTTAACCAGACTTTGCCTGAGAAATTTAGAACATATTTGATAGAAAAGTTGATACTTTAGCTGCATTTTCATTTACTTAAGTGATCAATCGTTTATTCATGTATATTATACATGATCTGTTACTAGGCACTAGGTAAGCTGAGCATACAAAGATGAATAAAGCAAGGTCTTAGACCTCAGTTATGAATGATAGACCAATGTGACAAATAACGTTGTATTTGATATATTTGTATGCTTGTCTCTGTGTGTATCATAGAATATACGTTCCCTGAAAGCAGAAGAACTTATATTATCTGGTTTTTCTAGGCTATCTTGAAACACCCAGAACAGAGCTTGGCACCTGGTAAGCACTTCACAAACAGTGTTTGCTTTAATAATCAGTGACTGAATCGACACGTGGGTGGTATATTGACATGACCGTGGGAGCACAGAGGAGCAGCATCTTATCAACAAAGTTTTCAGGGCAGGTGGAGAAAGAAGAATCCAAAACGATTGCAGAGAAGTTCGTGTTAGAGAGGTGTGAAAATAACCAGAACCATCCTAAACACCAATTGAGGGGACAATTTCCAAAAGGAAAAGGTGGTTGACAAGCCTTCACTTAAGAATCATTTATTGATTAATATTTGATGCTCCAAGGCCAGGACTGGGATAAGACAAGCTAGGAGTCTAGGATGGGAGACCCAGCCATCCCACTACTGGGTATATACCCAAAGGATTATAAATCATGCTGCTATAAAGACACATGCACACGTATGTTTATTGCGGCACGATTCACAATAGCAAAGACTTGGAATCAACCCAAATGTCCATCTGTGACAGACTGGATTAAGAAAATGTGGCACATATACACCATGGAATACGATGCAGCCATAAAAAAGGATCAGTTTGCGTCCTTTGTAGGGACATGGATGCAGCTGGAAACCATCATTCTTAGCAAACTATCACAAGAACAGAAAACCAAACACCGCATGTTCTCACTCATAGGTGGGAACTGAACAATGATATCACTTGGACTCAGGAAGGGGAACATCACACATTGGGGCCTATCATGGGGAGGGAGGAGGGGGGAGGGATTGCATTGGGAGTTATACCTGATATAAATGACGAATTGATGGGTGCTGACGAGTTGATGGGTGCAGCACACCAACATGGCACAAGTATACATATGTAACAAACCTGCACGTTATGCACATGTACCCTAGAACTTAAAGTATAATAAAAAAATTTAAAAATTAAAAAAAAAAAGCAACAACAATTCAAAAAAAAAAGAAAGCACTCATTCTCAGGATGGTACAAGCACAGAGTCAGCACCTGAGAGTGGCACCTTCTTACATTTTGGGTCCTTAAATGCCTCACTTGTCCCATCCTAGTGCCAGCCCTGTTGGGCCCAGCACTGTGCTAGGTACTTGGAATATAATAGTCAATAAGACACCGTCCCTGCCCTCAAGAACTTCAAGTTTTTTGGGGTGGACAGACCTGCAGCTGGTGATTATGATGCAGATGATGCATTCAGACAAGAGAAGACAGAAGAAATGTGAAGGTCTGAGAGACAGAGCATCAGCTCATAGGCTCTGAAAATAAGATTGTGCTTGAGCTGAGACTAAGACATAATCACAAATTCACAGGAAAGAGAGGAAAAGCATTCTTGACCAGGGAACAGCATCTGCACAGACTAGAGGCCTTGAAAATACATGAAGTGCTTTGAAATGATGAAGTGTAGTAGCCCGAAGTGAAAAAAGACTGGTAGTAAATGGGGTTGGATATATAGGCTCTCGTTATTCATCCTTTCAGGCTGGAACTCCGTCTTTATTTTTACCATTATATCAGTATCTGGGGCAGTTTTCCTTGGAAACAACATGCTGTCTAAATTAATTGGAAGGCCCATCAGTCTGCTCGTTCTGCTTGGTTCTGCCCTCTAAGAGAACAGGGAGGAGGCCCCGGCTGAGCCTTTGCTGCTCGGTCAGATGTATTTTTAGCCCTGGCAGAAAATAACAGCAGTGTGTGCATTTAATAAGAAAAAAAAAAAAAAAAATCAAGCCCTGGGAATGATCTAGTGCCAGTGTTGGAGCAATCAGGGACAGAATATGTTTCCAATTGAATTACTACTGTGGTCATAGTTATAAAAAGAGAGAGGGAGGAGAAAAATGTTAGGCTGGTCAGTTTCTCGGGAGCGTTTAATCTTGGTTCGCTCTAATTTTAATGTTCAAAGACGCATGAGCCAACTCTGCCCCTAGGAGTTATTTCAGGGGGACTGGCCAATACCCACAACTTGCAGTCAACACTGGGCAGCTCTCCTGCTTGAAGTTGTCTTTCTTTTCTTTTCTTTCCTTCTTCTCCCCCAGTTTTGGCCTCCACTAGTTCTTCTGCTCACAAGCTAAAGAGACACAGTGTGAATAATTACCATGAGGGTAAATTTAGAACCTGACAAAACTGAAGGATGCAGGACTCAGAAGCTGAGGCTCAGAGAGAGGTGGAAACAGTACAGCATCAAGAAAGAGCCTCGAGGAGTCACAGTCCTGAGCTTTCCCGCTGCTTCCACATTCAACATCTCCATATTTTAAATTGTCAGAGACCGCACTTCCCAGACTGATCACAGTTTTCCTCCACAGCGTAGTCGCTCTCCGTTGGCTTCCTTCCACCCTTCATCCTATCCTCTACTAAAAAATTGTAATAATTAGCTGCCTCCTATTGAAGGCCTCCTTTGAGTCAGACACTGGCTAAACAATTGCAGAAGTTATTTCATTTTATTCTTGGACTGACATTAAAAAGTAGAAACTGCTAGCAATCTGTGATTGAGGAGGAAGCTTGGCGAGGTTAAGTCACTTTCCAAAGGTCACACACCTAATAAGTGGCAGAACCTGAATTCTGGCTCATTCTAAAGCCCACTCACCCTCTGCCCACGTGTGACCCTAATCTCCCCATTGGAGCCCGTCCTTTGGATGCTGGGCATCTTCACAACCCCATATCATACACACGCCACCCTCGCCTTGCAATGCCTCCAACTCTTTTTCTTATAATCTGCTCCTAGGATGTCTCTTTTTTTCTTTCTTCAGTTGTAGCATGTATTACCATTGGTATTGGTGATAATAACTATTATATATTTGATGCATACTATATGCCAGACATTGCTTGAGGTGCTTTACAGTTACTGCCTCATTTAATTTTCTCAACATTCCTAGGTGGTTACTATTATTATGCTCAATTTACAGAAGAGAGACTGATACATAGAGAAATTAACTGACTTTCCCAAGTATCTAGAACTGGCTACTGGTAGAACTCGAAAAATGACTCTTGTTAATTGAGTAGCTACCATGCAACAGGCATTGGAACTAGCATAAGACAGGTATCATTGTATTGGGCACTCACAGCAATTGTGAGGCAGCATTATTAACCCCATTTTACAGATGAGAAGCCTGAGGCTCAGAGACAGTTTGGAGTACCTTGGCAAGGTCAAAGAGCCAGGATGGGAACTGAGATATGAGAAACTTTCAAGCCCATTGTCCTTATGCACTGCACTATTAGTTCCTCCCATATCTGTTTTCTCAACACATTGTCACTTTGTAAGGGAGAAAGCCATGCTTTCCTCATTTCCAACTCCCAGCACTTCACACAGTGTCCTGCTACACAGTGGGCACTCGGTGAATGTTGGATGAGAGAGTGAGTAAATACAGGGCATGTGTAACCTCTTTCCCATGTGATATGTTTAAAATGACTTGAGAGGAAAAAGCAGAGCAGACACGCAAGGGAAGGGCGTTCTAAGGACAGAAGACACTCCCTCCCAGCGTGTTCAGCTACTGCAGCTGGTCTGGGCTGTCGGGTCAAATCAGACTCACATGAAGGCTATTTTCTTCAACAGATCACCTCCTGTCTGAAAAAAAGGTCCAGCCCTGCCCCCCTGGCCCCTCCTTGCTGTCCGTCCCCTGGCCCTCTGAGTGGGCTGGCCCTCACAGGGCCTGGATCCCACATCCAGCCTGTCTGCCGGGAAGCAAATGATAATGACCACACTTCTGTTGGCTCCTCTCAGCACCCGCTGGACCCCAGCAGTCCCCACCTGTGCCCTGATCTATGCTCCTCCCCTCTGACTCTGCATCATGTCCAGTGTCAGAAAGCTATAAACGCCTGTAGGAATAAAATGCTAAAGTCCTGAAATAGAATTACACCTGGGGAGCTTGAGAGCGGATGGTGGAGTCCCCAGATAAGCTGCTGCCTCTTCTTCACACCTGTCAGTCTTGATATTTCAATTGGTTTTAGGAGAGTTGCACAGAGGGGCCTCAGAGCCTATGAGAGCTAGATTTCAGAGCTGAATTGTTAGTGCTGAGGCCCTAGACTCTGGACCAGCCATTGGCTTCTCTGAGCCTCTTTTTCCCATTAGCAAAGCAGGTATAACAATCCCCAAATTGCAAAGTGGTTGGACAATCAGAGGACATCATGGATGAGAAGCAGGAGAGTGCAAAGTTTGAAAACACAGTCTTTGTAGTAGAGGTAGAATCTCAGATCCCTAGTGTGTGATCCATTATTTCCATTTGTCTTGTACTGAGAGATTTCCCAGGAGCAGGATTTTGAGTGCTAAGTCTGGAAAATTCCCAGACAATTAGCATGAGTTGGTCCCCCAAGGGATAAGAAGCTGGGGACACTAAGTGTTTTTTCCTTACAGGATAAACAATAAACTGGGAACAATAAGTGTTCTTTCCTTACAGGATGGCCGCAGGATTCTATGAAAATACATGTAAATTTCTTGCTCCCATTTTCTCTGTTCCCTATAATTCCTTCTTGGGTTCACCCAT
The DNA here is from genome assembly GCF_002776525.5 of Piliocolobus tephrosceles. NCBI lineage: Eukaryota > Metazoa > Chordata > Mammalia > Primates > Cercopithecidae > Piliocolobus > Piliocolobus tephrosceles. The sequence continues at coordinate 131,913,152 of NC_045440.1, read as the reverse complement.
TGACTTCTCTGTTGTTTTCTAAACAGAAGAGGCTAGTCCTGCTTTTCAACCAGGCAGAGTATACGTAAAAACAAACAAACAAACAAACAGAGAAAAAACATGCTGCCTTTCCCAAGCCTTGAGAGAAGATCTCCCTCCTGGGCCCAGTGACTGTGTAGGTGACTACCCTGTCTTGAGGATGCTGAGTGGTCCTCACGAGTTCACTAGGAACAGATTTCCATGATGCTAAATTTAAGACGATTCCACTCCCCTGCTTCATGCCAGTCTGGTATCTTGCAGCTGTTAGCTGGAAGAAGGCCAAAGCAGAACACTTATTTAATGAAATGACTCAGGCCTATAGCTTGAGAGAATAAAGAAAGTAAATAAAATTCTTGAGAGAATAAATGAACTAAACCCTTTTGAGTGGTTCACAAGAAGGACGTGTGATGGCACGACATCATTCATAGGGAAGGTTCATTCCGTCAAGTCTGCTGGAAATGTGTGGCCAACAGGCCCAGGGCCTGGCACATCAACAGGTACATTTTTAAATGAATTGATTTTGAAACCATTTTGACAACCTCATTTGAAGTAGTAATGGTTAAACATATTATTTAAAATGTATTTGCCCAAAGATAACTTTTGTCAACTTATCTCTCCTCCAACAGGTAAGAGCACAACCAGGATATCCTTTACTTGAAGAGTGAGACCTGTTTTCAATCCCCCTTCCATCCCTCACCTCCACTAACCACCTGTCACTTTTTCGTTTCATGACCTTGTGTAAATCACTTACCTTTCTGAACCTCAGTTTCTTGACTTGTAAAGTGGCAAGTATAAGCTTTGCCTATCTACTTCCCAGGTTGCCTTAGGACCAAAAGAAATGGTCAATGTGAAAATGTTAGACACATGCCTATTGTACTAGGTATACACATTGGAACCGTTTATTATTAATCTTGTTCACTGTTCATACTGGTTGCATCAGCTGTCCAACTTTTTGGCCTTACTTCTCTCCTCCATATGTACTTTAAGTCAGAAAGAACATAGTTTCAAGAACATAGCACAAGAGTTAGAAATCAGGCAGGTCTAGGTTCAAATCTCAGTTCCAATGCTCAGGCTACTTCCATGAACTTTAGTCTCCTCATCGATAAAATGGAGATGCTAAGATCTATCATACAGAGTTGTAATAAGAATCCAGAGACACAAGTCCTGTGTAAGTCACTCTAGGAAAGACAGATTCACAACAGAACCAGATTTCAAACCCAGAACGCTTGACATCCGAACCAGGGATGTCAACATGATAAAGATCGCAACTACTCCAGACCAATAGACCTCCCTGCCATTTCCTAAACAACTTATTCCCGTGCAGGTAAAGCCTTAATTTTTACCTAGTATGAAATGCATATATAAATTGTCACCAACATGCTTAGCATGTTACAAAGCATTAGAATGGATAAAAAAGATGTAGTAAGTATGATGTGTGCTGCTCCTAAAAGGGTTATAATCTATTTGGAAAAGTAAATATAGATGATAGATAGATAGATAGATAGATAGATAGATAGATAGATAGATAGATAGAGACACACAGAGAGAGACATAGACAGAATATAATTCCAAGGAGCTCTGAACCACAATATTAGGATCTAGAATATTCTCTGAGGACAACTCCCACATGTGTGATGATGTGAAAATCATAAGAATAAATAATAATTACATTGTCAGTAATTGACATCTATAGCATGACTTCTATGTGCCAGGCATTGCGTTTAAGTGTTTTAGCTATGACATCCTTTTTAATCCTCACAGAAGTCTTAATCTTCGCAGTAATTAAACCCTAGTCTAAATACATAGAAACTGAATCTCAAAACATTATCTTTAGTGAAAGGATCTTATACAAAAGAGAGAACATGCAACATGACTCACATGACTCAATTTATATGAAGTTTTAGAATAGAAAAAGCTAATAATGTTGGTAAAAACAACAACAACAACAACATTGAAACAGTGTTTGCTCCTGATAGGGCATGGGTGTTGGGGTAAGGATTGACAGAGTTAAGGAAACTTTGTGGGGGATCCCAGTGATGTACATTAGGGGTTGCCTTACACAAACATATGCAGTTTTCAAAACTTACCTTAAGATTTAAGATTTATACATTTGTACAATGCATTGCATGTTTAAAAGGAAAAATGGATAAAAAAATACGAAACTCTAGATAATGATTAAAATGCTGAAGTATTAAGGAGAACATATACTGATACTACAGCTTACTTTACCTTTTATTTACGAAATTAGATAGGTTGACCGATGGCTAGATCAATGGATAGACCAATCAATACACCTGTGATGATGCAAGTTACAGTAAAAGGATAATGGCAGAATTTTTTTAGTAGGTGTAGGACTACTTTCTACTTTTCTCTATGTTTGAATATCCTCATCGTGAAATTTAGTGGAAAATAAGTAAATCCACAGGGGCAAAGACAGCAAATCCTCATCCTAGTTCTGTGAAGGAAACACACACACTAAATTACTGTCCTGTCTCTGCAGTGCAGGTCAATTTTAAATGGGGTCGAAATTGGCTGAAAGGCATAACTTTATATGCATGGATGGGCCAGGGGATGCAGCCAGTAACATGTTGGCAGAGGCAATGCAGACCCTTCTCTGGAGGAGGGCCAAAGGCTCACCCTTGCTGAGTCATTCCTGTGCTGAGATCCAGGGACATAGGGAGAGAAGATCGAGTGCATGTGATTATGGGCCTTGTGCCCAGGGAGAGACTGACATCACCAAAGGCTCATCTCTTGGATCATCAAAATGACCTGTTTGCAGTGCCTGGGTGAGGAGGAGGTGACCAGGTATTCCTGGAGCCAGCAGACAAGCAGCTCAGTCCAAGAAAGCAGTGGCTCCTTTTCCCAATGTGATCACATTTTGGCTTTCAGTTAGCTTTTATTTGGTTTGTTATATCCAATAATCCACTCCGCTCTGGTCACTGGGTAGCTGGGCTTAAGCAGAGCCTTTGTTCAGAATGATATAACAGGCCCTGCTCCTTTCTTAAAATAAGAGTTGTTGGTCAGTGGAAAAAGTATTATCAGAAGTCCTGGATATGAATTCTGGAAATAACTAGCTCTGGCGCTGAATGTAAACCCTTTAAATTATGTGGGCTCTGGTTTTCTCCAAGGATACATGTACTGTATAAATACTAGATGTAAATTCACAATGAACTCCTCGTGAGGACAGAATCTTCACCATATTTATGTCCTCAGAGACTAGCCTAATACCCCAAAGCACAGGAGGCTCCTCGCAGATGTTGGCTGAACTAAAATGAAGAAACAGCCATGTATGCCTGAATGCTACTGTAAACGCTGACAGATTCGAAATCTGGCTTCTGTTATTTCCTGACACTGTAGTCTTACTACACTTCAGATGTTTTATTAACCTGTTTTTCATCCTTATAACAACCTGATGAGGTAGACACAATCACTTCATTTTACAGCTTGGGGAAACTGAGGTAGTGAGTGGTTTACCAACAGACATGTGAATAGTCTGCCCATCAACCAGGATGTGAAGCCACACTGGCCTCGCTTTATAGCCCACCCTGGTTATTTCACACCACATTGATGTCTCATCAAAGCACCAGCAACATTGTCTCTCAGTGTTGCATTTTCTCCTTTCCCCATGAGAGACCACACCTAACAGCTTCTTCCACACTTGACAGAACGGGCAAAGCTGTGAAACACAGGCAAGTGAGCTCTTCTTAGGGAAAATGCCAAACAACCTCCATCCCCAATGGCTGAGAAGGAACAAAGAAACAAATAAATCTGCTCTTAATTATGGGCCAGTGACTGCTGCAAGCCGGATCACACTTTTGGGTCACCCACGCAGATGAGAAGCCCCTTGTTGGTGACACAAAAAAGCAGCAAGTCACTCAAAAGTGATAGCAAAAGGCTTTCAATACGAAGCCTGATTGATCGAGGCGCTGGGAGAATGTGCTCTTTGCAGACCATGACAAAACGGCCCCGGTCCATTCATCTTCCCTGACCACTGCCTTTCTCCTTCCCGCTGGGGAAAATGGGCCTCTAATCCAGGGCACAGCTACACCTGCCACGTTCTGTTTCCATGGCTGTGGCTGTCCTGAGATTACTCTTTGAAGAGGAGATAAAAAATGTTCCAGCTGGAAGAATGCTTCCTAATATCTTTATCCTTGAATGATACCTGTGACCTGCAGGAAAAGGGTAAATCGTGCTTTGATGCCAGAAAGTTTAGTCTGATAATTAAATCTCATCATTCCTCAAAAGCCACATGATTTTCGTCTCTCCCGCTGAAAGAGATTTTGTGTGGGTTTCTAGGTGAATGGTGTCCGGGCAGCCAGTACCACTAAATCACTCAGATTGTGGCCGGCTCTGTGCACAGTGTATTAGATACCTTGTTACCCTTAATCCCCACACTGGCCTTCAAGCTAGGGAGGCCTACTCAATTTATAGATGTAGAAAATGGGGTTTCCATCTTACTTCAGAAGAAGGTATTTGACTGGAGCCTTGAAGGAAGAATTAGATTTAAGTAGGTTTCACATAAGTGACACAGCATTAGATAAATGACAATGGCACTTAGATGGGTCACTGTGGGTTTGAAGGCCATTGACCAGTTGTGTGACTGTGAGCAGGTCCCAAAATCTTATCTTTGGCAATGGGGATGATGAAAACACCTCTAACCCAAGACTGATCTGATGAATAAATAAACTAATGTGTGGGACAGTGCCTGGTATAAGGAAGGTATTCAATAAAATTGTGATGATCTTTAATGAAGAAGCAATTAGATACAAAACAAGCAGAAAGCAAAGCAGTAGAGATGAAATGAACCATCACCAGCAGAAGGTAAGGGATCAGGAAGCAGCCGAGGGTGAGTGTCAGAAATAGCAGGAGAGTTTGCCTGGTTTCAGCAATGCATCTGGATTGAGCAAGACCGGGAAGAGTAGTGATTGTAGAAGGGCTGAGTCTAGAATGGCATGGGGAAGAGTTTGGACTTGATCTGGAAGAAGCAAGATGGAGCCATTGCATGTTCTTGAGCTGAGCAGTAGCATGGTGAAAGGAGAGGTATCTGGAGACCTCCTTAGTCTTCAGGATGTGATGGCAACTTTGGCATCACATCACATTAGTTGCCAGAATGCTACCAACATTTCTCTTCATTGTCTGATGCTTATAATTCTGTAGTAGTTTTTTTCTCAAAGTATGGTCTGCAGCAGCCAAATCCCCTGGGGAGTCTGAGAAAATTACATAGTTCTAGGCCTTGCCCAAACTTAGGAATTCAAAAACTCTGGTGATAACGCCCAGGAATTCACATGCTTCCAATTCCTCGGATGATTCTTACTCACACATAAGTTTAAAAGCCACTCACCTAAAACAAGGGGTTTCAAACTTGGAATAAAGAAGGAATCCTCATCTGAATAGTTTGTATTACTATTATCAGGGCACAGTGTTTCCAAGGCTGTGCATAAGTATAATAAACCAAAGATGGCTGTAGCTCTCTTTTAAACTGCCAGACATCTAAAAATAAAGTGAGCAAGGCAACGTGAGTTTAAGTCTCAGAACAGTGGCCAGAGGAGGGATTACAGTTCATAACTGGCCCCCTGTTACAGAGCAGGACTCTTTTTAGGCCTATAGCTCATGCCAATTCAGCAGCCTACGGCACATCTCAACTCAAGTGCAGCTTACATTGCTGGCTGAAGAGAGTCCTGGAAAGTAGCCATGACTCTCGTCTGCTCCAAGTTTGGAAGCAAGGTTGCAGAGCAGGAGGGAAGGAGGAAGAGATTCAAATCAGGTTGATAGCATTGACTCAGTACCTACTATGAGGCAGATGTCCCGGGTAACCTGATGGACACAGAGGTGGGCAAGACAGGCCTGCTCTCATGGGGATGAAATCTAGTGTGATGGAAAATATAAGTAGATGATAATATTAGAGTGAAAAAATGACTATGGAAACAGAGAAAAATAAGAGATCAATTCTAGGTAGTTTAGGAAGGGAAGACTTTATAAAGGAGGTTGACAATTGAGCAGGGTTTTAATAAAGTGAGTGGCATTTCAACAGCCAGAGAAGAGAAGTGAGAATATACAAGTAGAGAAAATACTAAAAGAAATATAGTCAGGGATCTGTGGGAAATATTAAATATTCTGATGCAACAGAAGTGCTGAATTCTCTTCCAGAAGTAAGGAGTCAAGAGCCTGGAAAGAAAGATTAGAAGCAATTCATGGAAGCCTTGAATATCAGTTTAAGATATGGGGTCTTTATTTGGTAGGCAACATGAAGAGCTTTGTTAAAATAACCTTGGTGGTAAGGTGGAGAGGGCTTTGCAGTGACAGGCAGCAGTATAGATAAATATCTGCATCCCCCACTGGGCTGAGGCCTGGAAGAGAAGAACTATATTCTTAGAACAACTTTCTCTACCCCTTTGAGCTTAACAGAACACTGGAGAAATAGTAAGTGCTAAATAAATGTCTTTAAATTGGTTTGTAGCCACAAAGATCAGTTTAGAGCCACCCTAATTATCTAGGCAGCAGAGATCATGGAAGTTGCAACACAGCAGTGTCAGGAGACAAAACAGCAGGGATTAGATAAACAGAGAAGAGATAAAAGGATCCACCTTTTTTCTTTTCTGAGTTTACAGCATTAAATCACTTTCCTATCATAGCTCAAAGATTATTGGATAGATCAGTTGCATCATTCTCTCATTCCTATCCTCCCTGCCCCTTTGCCCTTACCATATGATTTATAGCTCCCTCCTTCAATAGATGAAGTCTATATCCCCACCCCTTGAATTGGGGCTGACCAATGCCTTGCTTTGGAAAGCAGAATATGGAGGAAGTGAGTCAGTTCTGAGTCTAGGCCTCAAGAGGCCTTGAACAATCCTGCAGTGTTTTGGAAACATGCCACCACAGTGAGCACAAGCTCAGGCTAGCTTGTTGAGGAAGGGGACACAGCTCATCTGAAGCCTTTCTATACCAGCCATTCCCTGGCTGGCCCACTAGCTGGCAGTGATGCACAGGAACAGACAAGATCAGCCAAGCCCAGGTGAGACCAGCCAAGCTCAGCTGGGATTAGCAGAACTGTCCAGTCAACCCATAGACTCAAGAAAAATAATAGTTGTTTTGTTTTGTTTTGTTTTTAAGCATAACTATTGTGGTAGTTTGTTGTGCAACAATAGTGAACTGATACAGGTGGGGTTAAAATGTCCCCAGGACACTTCTAGATTACAGTTTCTCATGACAAACAAGAGCTAGACCCTCCTTCAAGATACATTTTAAGCCAGGTTGTAAAAATAAATAAAGAATGTTTCAGCATCAAGCTGAGGAGGATTTGCTAGATAACAGATTATTTTATTCTTTAAACAAGCAAGTTGACCATTAACCAAGTGGTTGTTAGGCATTAGCACCTAATTAAGCACATGAGTACTTAAAGGATATATTGGTGACCAGGACAGGGCCTTCTCTTGCAGAGTAGGCCCTTCACTGTTACCAAGTGTTGTCATGTCCAATAACTCATTTGATTCTCACATTTTCCCATTTACAGATAAGAAAACTGAGGTTCTAAGAAGCCAACTAATTTTCCAAAATTTTATTCAGCCAATTAGCAAGTTCACATGCTCCACTAGACTGAGTGCTCACTGTGGGATGAGAAGAGAAATCCTTGTCTTCCCAACTCCTTGGGACCAGATCAGTAGATCCCATCATTAGATTTTAAAGAAATAAATAATAGGACTAGGATTCAATTCCATAGTTCTGACTCTAGTTCCTCTGCTTATTCTATGATAACTGTTTTAAGTTGAAGACAATACGTATATTCAGGTAAAGGAAAGGAAATTCCCATTCTTCATATCTCCAGCTCCCAACTCGAGTGTTGAGTGCAGTGAGGATATCTGCTTGATGTAGCTATAAAAGTCCAGGGACTCAGGCATGGCAGGATCTAAGTGCTCAAATATTTCTCTCTTTTCATGTCTCAGCTATGCATTGCTCTGAGTTGGTGTTCTTCTTACACTGTCTTAGCAAGAGGGGTAAAATGGCCGTTGGGAACTCTATTTTCAAGACTCTTTCAGCTTCAGATCTGAGAGACACTCTCTCCCTGAATGTCCATGTTAATTCTTTATATTGTACACTTGCCCAGGTTAGGTTACATGCCAAATCTTGGACTAATTGTTGTGTCCAGAAGAATAGTATATTCTGAATGGCCATCTTTCTGGTAAGGTGAACAAAGACAATCAATGACCACTACAGTAATCAGTAAATATTTTTGAGTAAATTAATTAATGAATCTTGGCTCACAAAAATTCAAATCTATCTCCTCTGCTAAGGAACAAACCAACATCCTTTTCCTGCCCCCCTCACCCCCGCACACCCTCACTGCATTCCATGAGCTGAGTGTCATCTAACTAATAACCCTTCCTGGGAAGCAAGATATGGCCTGCAATTCTAGTGGCATCTGTACACTGAGCATATAATTAAATCAGAGGCAAGTACAGCTGGTGGAAGCAGGAAGACATGCATAAACTCTTCAATCTAGGAATGTGTGTGGACCCTGTCATTATATCCCCCCACTTGCTAATCTATCCAACTAGGATTCCATAAACTCTGTAAATCTGACTCTTCTCTGGTTGAAAACTGCATGAGTCCTCTTCTGAACTGTGCCTTTCCTCTTCTTTCTCTTCATTGAATGTTCTTGCAAATCATCACCAAACTGAAAAGATTTACAGGTCATTGGGTGAGGAATTTATCTAGAAGATATTCAAGGTACAATGTCACCATGGCGGGGTGGGGGGCAGGGAAAGTAGGTTTTAAGATAGAAATGCTATCTATTCCACATCTTCACTGTGCAATTTTGTCAGGTTGCTAAACCTCTCTGAGCCACTGCATTTACATCTGTGAACATCAGCGATAAAATCTACCTCCTATGGTCACTTATGAGAGTTTAATGTCATTAAGAACATAAAAGGTCTAGCATGGCAGTGGGAACACGACAAGTGTTTGACAGATGTCAGTTCTCCCCTTTTTTATAGACATAAAATTCTTTGAATCTACTTGTTAAATAAAGTTAAAAGAAAATATAAAGGAATGTTCTTTAGAAATGATATTCTTAAAGCCAAAGCAAAATCCAATTACTTATCTAATTGTCTAGACTACTCATTTCTTGATTCATTCAATTAATTATTCACTGAGTTCCTAATATCTGACAGGTCCCCTGCTAGTGCTTGGATGCAACCTTGAGTAAGACATAAGCCCTAGGCTTAAGGAGTCTGTGTCTAGTGGATATGATTATTATCTAATGAGGGAAGTGTTTAAAGCAACTGCTGCATTTGGGCTGATGGGCAGTGCCCTCACACTCTTGCATTGTTATTCAAATCCTAGGCACTTATTTTTTATCTCTCCAAATAAACTACAAACTAAGCTAGTGCAAGAAATTTTGTATACCCTCCACATTGCCAAGTAAGCGATAAATTTTAAAAAATGGAAAAGAAAGTGAGGATGGAAAAGAAAATGTTCTTTCCATTTTCATTGATGAATAATTTTCCTCTTAATAAAAACTTAAGGATAGCTAGGTTCTGAGATTCTCCTCTTAGCATGACCACAGTGTCACAGTATCTATTTAAGCACACCATAGCACTTTTTATACTTTATTTTTTCTCATCTGCAAACTAGACATTGTAGCACTTTCCAATATTAATCTCGTCTTGTATGCTTGTGATGCGTTCAAGGGCAGAGGTCATATTTTATTTGCTGTTGTGTCTCTGCATTTAGCAATTTCGAACACATACTATATGATCCATAAATGGCAATGGCTCGAAACAACAAACATGTCTTATTTCTCTTGGGTCAGTGGGTTGGGTGGGCCATTGTGACATGGGCTGGGCTCAGTTGATCTTGACACACTCCTCACTTATCATATATTACTGATCAGCTAGCAGGCCAACAGGGGGCTGGATGGTCTAGGATGGTCTCAGTTAAGATGACTGGGTTTTGCTCCACATGGCCTCTCAGAGATAACAAGGTCTTCTGGAAAACAAAAGGTTAGCAAGACAGCACTTAGTTTGCTTAACAGCACCAAGATACATCCTAGGAAAGTCACCAGGAAAGAGAGAAACAAAATGGATGTTCTGATTCTACATAGATATTCTGCTGAAGGAAATATTCAGCCTCTCTGGGAGGCAACTTGGTAATCTGTGCTAAAATGCAACCTGGATGCTCATTTGGGCTTGAGTTTGGGAAATGAGCTGGGCACAGAGTGGCAGGTGAGAGAATGCCAAGGGGAGGGGAGTGGGAAAAGAGATGGAGAAGGCGGGGCAGGGACCTCAGAGGGCACTCTGCATCCTGAAGTCCTCTCACATCTCTGTCCTATGCTCTTCCAAGGACCACTTAACTCTCTGAGACTGAGCCATGAGTCCAGAGTCTCTTTCTACTTCCTAGACAAGTCAGAAGAAAATGTGGGCAATTAAACAGGTGGAACAAACCATGTAACCCAGGCTGACTCCCCAGCCTCTCAAGTGGATAGGGATTGGGGGCAAATCCCATGATAGAGGCAGCCCCTCACCAACTGCCTAGGCAAGGAAAACAGCTGTCTAAACTTGCCAAGCATCATGAACAGATTATACCAAAACCACTAAGTGGGCAGGTAATGCGATGCTCAAATGTAACTGGATTTCTGAGCTTCGATCTATGAAATCTCTGCAGCGGGGAAAACATGCCTCTGTTTTTTTCCTTATCTCCTATGTCTGGGTTGTTGGAGTTAGCAGCAAGCTTAGCAGTCTGGAATATGTTCTCCATTGTGTTCTTTCTGTGAAGAAAATTACTATGTGAAAAGGAAAGGGGGTGGAGAGGAACATTGCATTCTAAACAGTCTCAAGGAGATAATTGCAAAGTCTCCTTTGCTCTCCCCTGGTTCCCCCTCCTTTCCCAGCTTCTCTGAGCTTTCTTTCCCCTCTAGGATCTGACAAAGGGCCTGCTGCAAAAACTGCCTCTGCAGACAGAGGAGATCTCTGGGGCTGGTGCTTGTCTGTGATGTGCCAGCTGTTTCTCCTCATCTTCCCGGGCAGCATGGTACCCGTCCATTGCTGCTAACAGTGGAAAATTCAGAGGTTTTCTTTGGGGAAAGGTGAGCTGTTTTGCTTTTCTTCGTTTTCTTGGTTCTTTGGGTTGTTCCTTTAATACCTTAACTTTCTGCTTGGGTATAATTCAGCTAAGGTGGGTCCCAGGACTTACTGAGTTACTATCACATTGTTTTGTACATTTATAAGCACATAATAACTATGATGTATTGATGTTTTACTATACGTCCAAGAAAAGTATTAAGCATCTATGTCCCTGAGTTTCTTTAATTTCCACAACCATCCAAAGAAATACATTTGTATTTTCAATGTTAGAGATGAGACGTGGGATCTCAGTGAGTTCGTCACTTGCTCAAGTTCACAAGCATTGCCACAATTTGAACCTAGTTATTTCTGATCTCCACTAGAACACGCCCACCCACAATATCAAGAAAAGCAGTCCTAAGTCCTCAACATCCTTGAGGTCTTAAGGAAAGAGACAGAAACCATAAATGAGGTGATTGGTTCTAAGCATGGCCACATGATCCATTTCTGGCCAATGCAATGTAAGCAGAAGAGGCAGCCTTCCAGGAGATGAAGTGACTTGACCAAGGTTACCCAGCTGTAGATCAAGGCTGGAGGGAAAAAAATCCATACAGTTCTTCCACTATGGAAACTTAAAGAATTCTGACTGCCAGATCACTTAACAGATGCTTGAAATACTGCTCAAAACCATCATTCTCCCTGCCCCACCGTGCACAGCTTAAAAGAAAATGCCACACACACACACACACAAAAAAAACCTTGTTTTCCTTTTTCCCTCCTTTTTTCTTTTAGTTTATTTTCTTTTTTTCTTTTTTTTTAAGTACTGGTTTGTTAGGTATGCATGCCCCCATTTACTAGATACAAAACTGAGGCTCAGACACAAGAAGTCATCTGTGATCTGAAGGCCAGGGTTGTTTCCTCCACACCAGTGTTCCTCGCAGTGTAACTGCTGGACCAACAGTACCAGCATCACTTGAAAATTTGTGAGAAATGCAGATTTTCAGGCTCCACCCCAGACCTACTAAATCAGAAACTTTGGTGTTGGGGCCCAGCACTGTGAGTTTTAGCAAATCCTCTTGATAATTCTGATGCAGTAGCTCAAGATTGAGAACTACTGCTCTACAGCGGCTTACAATTAATAACAAAATCCAATTGTAAATTCATATATTTTCAACTTCTATTGCTTTAACTAGAGACTGTTCCGAAAGCAATTTTATTTTGACCTTGGACAAATCAGTTGGAAAAGCAAGATGCCAACAAACTTTTAAAAACCTAATCAGCCATGCAACTTGTGATACACTGACATTTGGTACATGGCACAAAACAGCAGGTTGCTGCATTAAGTACAAAGGTGTGAAGGGGAGGGGAAGGTTTTTCCAAGTTCTCACTGTTTCATTCTTGTACTGTGCCCAGCTGACGCTGAACAAACTGGATTCCACCTCAGCTATGAAGACACAATAGGTCAGTTAGAGATGTTCCCCTCCAAGGATCTCATTGTACTGATGAGAAACCACGCCAGCTTCCTTGAGAGTAAAGTGACTTGCCCCAGGACATCCCATTGCAGGGAGAGGCTGGGGGAGGCAATCTGCACAGTTCACCAATATTTAATTAAGCAGACTGCCAGGCAACTTGAGCAGATGTTTAAAAGAGTGCTTCAAATGACCATTTTTCCTGTGTCCCTGCAATGATTGTCATACAATGTGGATGAAAATGCCGTAAAAATCAAAGAGTAAGCTTGGAGTGTTTTTCTTCTTTTATTCTAAGCTTTAGGTTTGTTGCATTTTTTAATGTTTTCAAGATTTTTCAGTGGTAAAGTGATAGCGTTATAAAAGTACTTACGTAATGCCTTCAGGTTTCAAAGCAAACAAAAATCAAGAAATGTTCAGTTAAGACAGCCTGGAAACATCTAGGTAGAACCTAATCGCTCTCTGTCTTTCTGCATCTGAATTTGCTGGTAGGGTTGAGCCCCCCACCCCCTTGCTGACATCACCATTCTCTCCATGCTCTATGTTGGTTCCTGCGCCACAGCCCTATGATTTCTCCCCAGCGGTCACCAGCACCCTCATTGTCTGGCCATCCGCTGGCTTTGAACTCTTCTCTTGCTTTCACTCTAGTACCCTTCCTTCCTTGGTCGCTGTTCCTTCTCCATCTCCTCCTAGAATTTACATCCTCTGTGAACCCTCAAATATTGGTGATGTCCAAATTTTCTGATTTCTGTCAGTCCATTATATTTTAGGAAAATTCCATTTCAATATACCAAAAGCTCAAATATATATCTATGCCATTCTGACTGCTTTCCTGAGCCTCAGACTGGAATATCCAATCCCCTGCAAGATCTCTCCCTTAAGAATTTCCAACTCCATTTGGTCAACACTGAATTCATCTTCCTACTTCTCTAAAAACCTGTCTCCTCTGTATGCTAAGACTCAATATGTGATAACATCAACTGTCTTGTTAATCCTCACTGATTCTCACCAGTGTCACTCTCATAGCATGCACACACTCGTACACTCTACACACATACACACCGCACGCCATACACTGTGCCTGTAGTCAAAGGCCAGGTCCTCTCAGTTTTGACTCTAGACTTTTTCTCCAACTCCATTCCCACAGCTCTTGAGCTGAGATTCTCATCACTGCTCACCTAGCCATTGGAAGAGTCTCCTACTGCTCTCCTTACCTCCAGCCTTGGTCTCCTTGAATGAAAGCTCCATGATGCAGCCAAAGGAATTCTTTAAAATGCATATCAACCATAACCCCCCTACGTCATACTCCCCATCTACTAGTGCCTATAGAATAAAGTCCTATCTCTTAAGCATAGCCAACGAAATCCTCCTTGATCTGATCCTAGAGTACCTTTCCTGTCTCCATAAGAAATCTGCCACCAACCAGCACCATGATATCTTCAAACACTTTACTGAATGAAGATCTGGGGGCAATTGATGTCAGTAAAAAACTATTGATTAAAAAAACATTAATGGAAATGTGATCATCTACAAAGTAGAGATTTGGAACACATAGTTTAGTTATACCAAATTCCACTGCCCCTCTAATGCCATAGCACTTAACTAGCTAAGTGGCATGGAAAAAAAAAAAGGGTGTGCAACTATGAGGAAGACAGAAGGAGTTCTTTATCTACTGACATGGACATACGATCATTTATTTAAGGAGCTCCCTGTTGTTGGAAATAGAGATAGTTGCTCATCTTTACAATTTACATTATTAAGATATCAGTCTGTCTGTCCACCTTAGGGACAGTGGGCCTGAAGGGCAGTCAGAGTAAAACTGGGGACCCTAGTTACAGTGCAATAGTCCAACTAAGAGAATGCAGGTATTTAAGGACCTAGAGGCCCTGGACTTAAGGCATTTAACCTTGCTAGGAGAAATGCAATAAATCAGTGATTTCAGTGCATTCATTCATTTAACACACATTTATTGACCATCTACTATGTTCTTGGGAGCTCTATCAAGCCCTGCGGATAGATTATGGAATAAACACCTTACCAGTCTCTGCCCTTATGGAACTTTAGGCCTATTGAGGAAAGATGGGTAAGTATTTCAGAAGGGGCTAATCCAGCCTGGAGAGAGGATGGAAGTGGTTTTCAGTAACAGCTGCACTAGGCAACGATCACAGAGGTGGAAAAATTGCTTATCGGTGGTTCTCCAAGTGTGGTCTTGATCTGTAGCAGAAGCATCACCTAGAAATTGGTTAGAAATGCACATTCTAGACACCACTGCAGACCTCTGGAATGATAAACTGTAGGAGTGGGTGGGGCCCAGCAATCTGTGCTTTAATAAGCTACCCCAGATGATCTTTACACAGCCACAATTTGGGAGCCACCACCTAAAAACCCAAAGATGTAAAGCAACTTTCACTGGCTGGGACTGATCTGGAAAGCTTAAGGCAGGAAGTGACCTATAAGCCCACCTTCAAAGGAGAGTGAGAGCTCCCCAGGAGGACAATCAGAGCTGGCGGGGAACATTCCAGAAATTCCAGGTGTTTGTGTTCCTGAGGCAGCTTATAATACCTCCGACCTTCATATTTTCTTAATGGATTTAGAACTAAATCAGGGGAAATGACGTACGCTCAAAGTTATTAGCTGCATTTTTGCAAACAACGTAAACACCCGTCAGCAGAAGACTTGTTGAATAAACTCTGATTCATGCATATAAATGAGGACTCTCCCTCAGTTTAGAAGGAGAGAAGTCTTTATCTACTGGCTGGGAGGTGAGTTGTAAAATACAATGCTCAGTAGGAAAAGCCAGCTGCAAAATCATGCTACCTGTTGTGTGAAAAAATAAAACGGTACATATATGCCTAGAATACTGCAGAGATGCACAGGAAGCCAGTAACACTAGTTTGCCTCTCAAGTGGAAAATTCAAGGAAGCAGGATAGGAAAGGAGAGTGATCTTCACTGGATACTGTTAGGCAGGAATCTAGACCCAACATGGCGGCGTTACCCGGGCGTAGCAGGCCTTTTGTTAAAGACTCCCTTCACCCTTGTACACACCTCCAGGCAGATCTGACAAAGGCGGGAGCTGTACAACTCCCCTTTTGCTACTCCACCCATAATGCTTCCTGGTGCAACCGGACAGGATGGGCGCCTCCAAATCTCACTGCCATTTGCCTTGTGTCTTCGTTCTCAGTTTGGCTCCAGCCTCAGTTTACCGTGATATGTGGTGCTGAAACCCGGGGGGGTACCCCCTCCCCGGACCCCTGCCGGGTCGGGCAGGCTCTCCTCTCCCCGAGCCCGGACCTCCTTTCCGAGCCCGGAACCGTTTCACCAAATCCAAGACTCAATTCCATCACTGCTGGGTAAGTTTTCCCCCCAGCCTGAAGGCTCCCTCCGGGAGTCCCTGTCTGAAACTCGCGGCTGCGTCAGGGCCTCTCTCCGGTCAACTGTGACCTCGGCACCGGGCACTAGGCGACGTCCAACCTCCCCAGAAGCCACCCTACCCGCACTCCACGTGGCAGTGAGAGGACGCTCCCATTGCCTCCGGACTGCCCTCCTTAAGACCAGGGGAACTACCCAGTCCAAACCAGACCGAAAATCCTCTCTGAAGTGCCTCTTGGCTGATTTCCAGACTTTAGGTCTCAGCCAAGACCTAAAACAAAAGCGGCTCATTTTCCTCTGCACAGTGGCGTGACCACAGTATAAATTAGATAATCAGTCTCAGTAGCCTGCAGAAGGCACTCTGGACTTTAACATTCTCACAGATCTGACCAACTTCTGAAAGAGACTAGACAAATGGTCCAAGATATCCTATGTTCAGGCCTTCTAGGACTTGCATTCTTGCCCAGACCTCTGTGCCCGATGTTTGTTGGCCCAGGTCCTGCTCGTGAAATCTACTCCCTCAGCCAAGGAGAAGGACAACTCTTCCTCCTTCTCTGAACCTCTACCCTCCTCCTTCAGCGCGACTTCCTCGGCCCAGGCCTTTGGACCGAGGAACCTCGCCCACAAGCCCTAATAAAAGGCTATTCTCACTGCCTTTTGCCTTGTGTCTTGGTTCCTGGTTCGGCTCCAGCCTCAGTTTACCTTTACAGATACCACTTTGCACCTTTTCAATTGTGTTTTATGTGCACAGGGTTACCAGTGTAAAGAAGCAGGAGAGCTATGCTCTTCAACAGGCGAACAAGCGGATGGGAGAGGAGAAGGCGCCTGTTCTGAACACCTTCCCTCAATCTCACCCCTGTGACACCTCTTGGGGAATTTGGCAGGGTGGGGGATGTGACAGGGAGGGGTGCTCAGTGTGGTGTTATAATTGTTGCTTTCAGTACCTATTTTGTTCTAACAGGATGTGCTTAGGGTGGAAGCCCAGGACTAAAGTCATAAAAAGGTTGCTGTTCTTGTTACAAACCTTGAGTTCCTGGTATTTGGGAAATGGTCACTGAACAGACCAACAGCGGGGGCGGGAGACAAAGGTGCAAGAATTGGGGGAGGGGCACGAACAACCACTGTGGTGGGAAACGGGCCCCAGGGGGAGCTCCATTCAGAAAAAAAAGAACAATTGGTGGTTTCAGGCAGCTGAGCTGAGAGCAGAGAGGGAAATGAGACAGCCTATGAGAGAGGAAGACACTGACCCTTGCCACTATCCAAAAAAGGAAACAAAAAATAGGTGCAAAAATGGCTTTTCATACAAAATGCTTCTTGGTTTAGCAACTTTTGGCACTCTCAGAAAAGATTATCTTGACATCTCTTGTCTATCTCGGCTTCCCCACGTCCCTGGAAGGAGAGGGAGCTCACCCTTACAAAGCACCAAGTACACATCTTGTTCTGCTTACTGTCCCTTTGTGTTGTCACCTTGAATCCTCTCCAAAACTCTTCCAGAAAAACATCTATTTTGCAGATGTGGAAACTGAGGCTTACAGCAGCAAAGTAACTTGCCCAAAGTGGTAATAGTGGAGCCAGATTTTGAACCCAAGTCTTTCAGACTCTAAAGTCTCTACTATACTTTGCTGCACCTGCTATATGATTTTAGACTTCTCATTTTGCCTCTCTGATTTATAGTGTCAAGTCTAGTGTTCATGTTCACTGTAGAAACAGAGAGAGAGGGAGAGAAAGAGAGAGAGATGGTGTGCTACACTAAGCTAGGGAAAGATGTCTTCTCAGACTCTGAAACCACTCTACTTGGAGTCAGCCACTTGGGCCCAGACTCAAACCCATGGATGTGAAAACTGCAGTTGAAGGGAGCAGAGAGCATGGTGATGTTTGCAAGAAGACAAAAAAATTCACCAAGGAAATCCTGTTTAAGACAGAGGAAGGATTCCCAGTATTTATCTGAGCTAGTAACCATGGTTTGTATTTGCTTCTGTGAAATACTGGTTTATCAAGTCCATGTACGTGATGGCAATCTTGAGTCCATCCATCATAGGAGTTTTCTCCTGTCTTCATATTGGCCAATAGCCAGGTCCACACAGCTCTCCAGCTCCAAGAACATTGTCAAGATAAACGTTTATTTGGAAGGGATGTGACCTTCTGTGGGGTTTCAACAAAACCCTGCAGGTGGCTTTAAACTGAAAGGCACCTTGACTCAAATAAGATATGACATCTCTGGGATTTGTTTGTTGAATCATTCAGCAAGGTTCATTGAAGACCTATTGCATCCTAAGGACACAGAGATGACTAAGAGATAATTCCAGTCTTTACACAACTTGTAGAGACTAACATATACAAGTGTAACAGCGAAAGATGAACTATAAAACACAGACCTCAGCCAAGGCTAGGGGGCACAGTGTGACAAGTGGTCAATTATCTCCAGGACTGGGGTGGTGGAGCAGGGGTGAAAAGTGGGGAACTGTAAGAAGCCTCTAAAGGAAGCTTTGAGATGAGCCTAGCAGAATGGAAAAAAAAAAAAAAAAAAAAAAAAAAAGGCATTTCACGTAGAGAGAAGAGCATGAGCAAATTTTTGGAGGCTTGAAAATTTATTATGCGCGCAAAGATGTTGCTCATACAGGAAATCTGTCTCAATGTTTTTGCCCTGCTACCAACTTGCTATATGATTTTAGACATCTCATTTTGACTCTTTGATTTGTAGTCTCAAGGGTAGTGTTCATGTTCACTGTAGAGGCACAGAGAAAAAGAGAAACAGAGAGAGAGAGACTTATTTCCATTTATGGTAAGAAGGGATACAGAATTGCATTGTCAGAGAGAGTCTTAGCTGGATTTATCACAACCTCTAGGAATCTCTCCATGAGACACACATGTTTGACTAAAAGGCCATGGAGGAAGAATTCCAAGGTTAGCTGGTGGTTGTCATTCATATTGCCTCATATCTGAGATCTATGATCAACTTCTCAAGAAAAAAGGAAGTAAATATGAAAAAGACTCAACAGCTGAAAGTAGCCAGTCTTGGCAGAAATGATAGCTGGTGTTCTGGGAGAGCCAAGAGATGGAGTTGTCCCTTAGATTCATGCTGTTTTCTCATATTAGACCACTGGCAACCTCCCTCTTTTACTGACCAGACCCAGCTTCAACATCAACTCTTCCTACATTCCTTCCCTGACCCACCAAGAGAGGTCAGGTACCCTCTCTTCTGTGCTTTCCAACACTACATGCTTCCTTCACTGTAGCCTACTGATTTGTAATTGCCTACTTACTATTTAACACCCCTCACTAGACTGTACATTTCATTAGGACACCTTACCTCTCCTTTATACAGTTAGCCTGCTATACAACATGGGCAAAATAACTGCTGAATATAAACAAGTGAACAAATTAATGGGAAATGAGAGGATGAAGTTAGAAGACAGTAAGCAAATGGCAGTTTGCACAGAGTGGTCAAGAAGACAGTCCCTACAGCATTAATGATATACTCTCTTGGATCCTAGGTACCAGTTTGGATGAGTGCAAGGGAGGAACAAAGGAAGTCCCAGAAAAAGAAGTGTCGTATTAAACTGTCCTTGGGACTATATGTTATCTCCCAGCTGCTGGAATTTTAAAAGCCAAATGCAGTTTCCAGTCATTTTTCTATGGGCATCAAAAGGCATAATCTACTCCTACCTGCAATAGTTAGCTTCAGGTGGCTAGGCCAGATGAATTTTTTAAAGACGTGAAAATAATGTTGTAAGAAAAGAAAAAATGAGAAACTATTTGATATGGGAGATGGCAGGCTAGAATGAAATAGAAGAATTGCAGTGAGCTCTGCTGAGTCACAGGAACAAGGGGGGAAGTTAAGATAGATGATGGTGAAGGTAATAATGATAATAATAATGATGATGACAATAAAGGCAATAATGATGATGATGAAGACAGCAGTAATGGTGATGATGATAAAGGCAATAGTGATGGTAATGATGATGATGATGATGATAAAGGCAATAGTGATGATGATGATGGTGGTGGTAAGAGATGTCAACATTTTGAGCATCTCAACACAAGCCTTCTATATGCATTCTCTCATTTACTCAACAACTCAAGAAGGTAGGTATTATTTTTATCTTTATTTTAAAGATGAAGAAAGTAAAACTCAGAAAGGGTAAATAATTTGCTCATGAGCATGACTTTTTTTTTTTTTTTTTTTTTTTTTTTTTTTTTTTTTTTTTTTTT